>NC_091456.1:232500-267500 GCF_027789765.1 Dendropsophus ebraccatus | reverse complement strand
AACGTGCAGTTGGACAGGTGTACGTAATAAAGTGGCCGGTGAGTGTGTATGTATATATATATATATATATATATATATATATATATATATATATATATATATGCTACCGTTCAAAAGTTTGGGGTCACATTGAAATGTCCTTATTTTTGAAGGAGAAGCACTGTACTTTTCAATGAAGATAACTTTAAACCAATCCCCTCTATACATTGCTAATGTGGTAACTGACTATTCTAGCTGCAAATGTCGGGTTTTTGGTGCAATATCTACATAGGTGTATAGAGGCCCATTTCCAGCAACTATCACTCCAGTCTTCTAATGGTACAAGGTGTTTGCTCATTGGCTCAGAAGGATAATTGATGATTAGAAAACCCTTGTGCAATCATGTTCACACATCTGAAAACAGTCTAGCTCGTTACAGAAGCTACAAAACTGACCTTCGGGCCCTTTTACACAGAAAGATTATCTGATTATCTGCCAAAGATTTGAAGCCACAGCCAGGACTGGATTTGAAAAGAGGAGAAATCTCAGGCTTTTCTGTAGGACTTGATCTCTGTTTATCGTCTGTTCCTGGTTTTGGCTTCAAATCTTTGGCAGATAATCTGTCAGATAATCTTTGTGTAAAAGGGCTCTTCCTTTGAGCAGATTGTGTTTCTGGAGCATCACATTTGTGGGATCAATTAAACGCTCAAAATGGCCAGAAAGAGAACTTTCTTCTGAAACTCGACAGTCTATTCTTGTTCTTAGAAATGAAGGCTATTCCATGCCAGAAATTGCTAAGAAATTGAAGATTTCCTACAACGGTGTGTACTACTCCCTTCAGAGGACAGCACAAACAGGCTCTAACCAGAGTAGAAAAAGAAGTGGGAGGCCGCGTTGCACAACTAAGCAAGAAGATAAGCCCATTAGAGTCTCTAGTTTGAGAAACAGACGCCTCACAGGTCCCCACCTGGCATCTTCATTACATAGTACCCGCAAAACACCAGGGTCACCATCTACAGGGAAGAGGCGGCTGCCGGATTTTGGGCTTCAGGGCAGAGTGGCAAAGAAAAAGCCATATCTGAGACTGGCCAATAAAGGAAAAGATTAAGATGGGCAAAAGAACACAGAGATTGGACAGAGGAAGACTGGAAAAAAGTGTTGTGGACGGATGAATCCAAGTTTGAGGTGTTTGGATGACAAAGAAGAAGGTTTGTGAGACGCAGAAGAAATGAGAAGATGCTGGAAGAATGCCTGACGCCATCTGTTATACATGGTGGAGGTCATGTGATGGTCTGGGGTTGGTGCTGGTAAGGTGGGAGATTTGTACAGGGTAAAAGGGATTGTGAATAAGGAAGGCCATCACTCTGCACCGCCATGCCATACCCAGTGGGCAGCGCTTGGTTGGAGCCAATTTCATCCTACAACAGGACAATGACCCTAAACACCTCCAAATTGTGCAAGAACTATTTCCAGCAGAAGCAGCAGCTGGTATTCTATCATAGGGAATGGAGTGGCCAGCGCAGTCACCAGATCACCACCCCATTGTGGGAGCAGCTGGACCGTATGGTACGCCAGAAGTGCCCATCCAACCAATCACACTTGTGGGAGCTGCTTCTAGAAGCGTGGGGGGCAATTTCTCCAGCTTACCCCAACAGATTAATAGCTAGAATGCCAAAGGTGTGCAATGCTGGAATTGGTGCACAAGGAGGATTCTGGGACGGAAGCAAAGTGTGATGGAAGAACAATGTTATTTCACATACAAATCAGTATTTCTAACCTCGTCAATGTCTTGTCTCTATTTTCTATTCATTTCACAACGTACGGGGGTGAAGAAGTGGGACTTTTCATGGAAAACACTAAATTGGTTGGGTGACCCCAAACTTTTGAACGGTACTATGTATGTATGTATGTGTATATATATATATATATATATATATATATATATATATATATATATATATATATATATATATTGTGTGTGTGTGTGTTGGTACATTGTGTGTACATTTATATTTGTGTGTGTGTTTGCACATGTATATGTGTACATACATATGTGTGTGTGTACATATATGTAAATATATATATATATATATATATATATATATATATATAATGTGTGTGTGTGTGTGTATATCTATCTATGGTGTATTATGTCTTCCTGGCTTTGTCTTCGTTCCCTTGCTGCCATCATTGCGGTAACATCTGCCGGGTCGGGGATATAAGCCAGCTTTGTAGATTGCTGCAGCGGGGATTATTACACATAGGTGGCATCTATCTCTGGCTGCAGACCAGCCTCATCCTCTCATCGAGTCAGGAGCCAGGAGTCTGGGGCCGCTTACTACAGACAAGATAAGAGTGTAAGGTCACTGCAAGCTGTAGGCTGGCGCTCCATGAACGCTGCGTAAGGTTACATAGAAGTATCACATGTTAGGAGCTGCGGAGCCCTACAGGAGCCCTGTGCCGGGAGGTGCGGAGGCCTACAGGAGCCCTGTGCCGGGAGGTGCGGAGGCCTACAGGAACCCTGTGCTGGGAGGTGCGGAGCCCTACAGGAGCCCTGTGGCGGGAGGGGCGGAGCCCTACAGGAGCCCTGTGGCGGGAGGGGCGGAGCCCTACAGGAGCCCTGTGGCGGGAGGGGCGGAGCCCTACAGGAGCCCTGTGGCGGGAGGGGCGGAGCCCTACAGGAGCCCTGTGGCGGGAGGGGCGGAGCCCTACAGGAGCCCTGTGGCGGGAGGGGCGGAGCCCTACAGGAAACCTGATGCCTCCCCAGTCTGTGTGTAGTGCTGGCATCCTGGCCGAGCCCTGTGTGTACGGGGTCGCTGGGAGAGATGGCCGAGCCCTGTGTGTACGGGGGCGCTGGGAGAGATGGCCGAGCCCTGTGTGTACGGGGGCGCTGGGAGAGATGGCCGAGCCCTGTGTGTACGGGGGCGCTGGGAGAGATGGCCGAGCCCTGTGTGTACGGGGGCGCTGGGAAAGGTGACGTGTGCCTGCGGCGTGCCGTGTGACGTGTGCCTGCGGCGGGCCGTGTGAGGGAGGGTGCACCGCAGCCAGCTGGTGGATGCCGCCACATAGTCCCTGAACCATAGACCGCCTAACAGCATATCCAACGGGGGGTGAGGCCGGAGGCTGCTGCGGGGAAGGGGGGGGGGGGAGGGTCATGGGGCCGGAGGCTGCTGCGGGGGGATGCAGGGGGGATGTAAGTGTAGGGGGATGATGGGGGGGTACAGGGGGGATGATGGGGGGGTACAGGGGGGATGATGGGGGGGTAAAGGGGGGATGATGCGGGGTGGTGGTGCAGGGGGGGGATGATGCGGGGTGGTGGTGCAGGGGGGGGATGATGCGGGGTGGTGGTGCAGGGGGGGATGATGCGGGGTGGTGGTGCAGGGGGGGGGATGATGCGGGGTGGTGGTGCAGGGGGGGGGATGATGCGGGGTGGTGGTGCAGGGGGGGGATGATGCGGGGTGGTGGTGCAGGGGGGGGGGATGATGCGGGGTGGTGGTGCAGGGGGGGGATGATGCGGGGTGGTGGTGCAGGGGGGGGGATGATGCGGGGTGGTGGTGCAGGGGGGGGGATGATGCGGGGTGGTGGTGCAGGGGGGGGATGATGCAGGAGGCTGAGGCAGAACTTAAATTCACCGACTTTATAGATAGAGAAAATTTTATCGTAAATTTATCAATCGGTCTAATTGCAAATAGAAGAAAGAATAAAAGTTATACTCTATGTTTTGCTTTGAAAGTGCAGCTCTCTGGGATTGGGCAGCTCTGTGGGATTGGGCAGCTCTGTGGGATTGGACAGCTCTGTGGGATTGGGCAGCTCTGTGGGATTGGGCAGCTCTGTGGGATTGGGCATTGCTCTTACTATCAGGTCTGGCTCTAGTCTTTCAGATTTCCTTGAGATTAGGGGAGGAATGTTCCATTGTGAGGACTATTAACCCTTCCGTCTCCAGGCACAGAGGGCCTGCTTGGCTTTATAGTTAGATCCTGTCACCTGAAGTGTCCCCGTCACTACCGGTCACTCACATGTCTGGATTGGGGGGTTCTGGGATGACTCCTTACGTGGTCAGGTGTGATGAGACCCCTCTGTATTGCTTCCTTCCCCTTGTGGTAATGGCCGCCCGGTCATGCTTCCTAATTGCTCTCTACAGTCAGTGATGACAGCCGTTTCCTGACCTGCTGCCTCTCACGGTTCTTCCTGTATGAGAGCGAGGATGGATTTCATCTTCTGTGACAGGTCAGACAAACAGGAATGGCTGATGGCTCTGTTACTGTGTGAGAAGTGTCGCCCCTCATGCTGCAGCGCAGTACTGTATGTGACTAAATCCGAGCGCAGCATCTGTGAGACCAGCCGAGAGAATAGTGCAAAAGGGGCAGCGAGAGGGAACAGCGAAAGGGGCCGCGGGAAGACCCGCGAAAGGGGCCGCGATTGTAGTAGAACATCCTCTATTATTGGGGAGCAGCCAATACCAGCCGGCAAGAACCCAGCTGATCATCACTGGAAATCCTGCCAGGCCGCTGATCACTGCGCAGATCCTGGGGTATGTACTCCTCCTATACATCAATGGGAATCCTGTCACTGATCACTGCGCACTGCGGTGTATCGGTGTATCTCAGCCTTATAGGTGTATCTCAGCCTTATAGGTGTATCTCAGCCTTATAGGTGTATCTCAGCCTTATAGGTGTATCTCAGCCTTATAGGTGTATCTCAGCCTTATAGGTGTATCTCAGCCTTATAGGTGTATCTCAGCCTTATAGGTGTATCTCAGCCTTATAGGTGTATCTCAGCCTTATAGGTGTATCTCAACCTTATAGGTGTATCGGTGTATCTCAACCTTATAGGTGTATCGGTGTATCTCAGCCTTATAGGTGTATCGGTGTATCTCAGCCTTATAGGTGTATCGGTGTATCTCAGCCTTATAGGTGTATCGGTGTATCTCAGCCTTATAGGTGTATCGGTGTATCTCAGCCTTATAGGTGTATCGGTGTATCTCAGCCTTATAGGTGTATCGGTGTATCTCAGCCTTATAGGTGTATCGGTGTATCTCAGCCTTATAGGTGTATCGGTGTATCTCAGCCTTATAGGTGTATCGGTGTATCTCAGCCTTATACGTGTAGTGGTGTATCTCAGCCTTATACGTGTAGTGGTGTATCTCAGCCTTATACGTGTAGTGGTGTATCGGTGTATCTCAGCCTTATTGGTGTATCGGTGTATCTCAGCCTTATAGGTGTATCGGTGTATCTCAGCCTTATAGGTGTATCGGTGTATCTCAGCCTTATACGTGTAGTGGTGTATCGGTGTATCTCAGCCTTATTGGTGTATCGGTGTATCTCAGCCTTATTGGTGTATCGGTGTATCTCAGCCTTATTGGTGTATCGGTGTATCTCAGCCTTATCGGTGTATCGGTGTATCTCAGCCTTATAGGTGTATCGGTGTATCTCAGCCTTATAGGTGTATCGGTGTATCTCAGCCTTATAGGTGTATCGGTGTATCTCAGCCTTATAGGTGTAGCGGTGTATCTCAGCCTTATTGGTGTATCGGTGTATCTCAGCCTTATACGTGTAGTGGTGTATCTCAGCCTTATACGTGTAGTGGTGTATCTGTGTATCTCAGCCTTATTGGTGTATCGGTGTATCTCATCCTTATTGGTGTATCGGTGTATCTCAGTCTTATGTGTAGTGGTGTATCTCAGCCTTATACGTGTAGTGGTGTATCGGTGTATCTCAGCCTTATAGGTGTATCGGTGTATCTCAGCCTTATACGTGTAGTGGTGTATCTCAGCCTTATTGGTGTATCGGTGTATCTCAGCCTTATACGTGTAGTGGTGTATCGGTGTATCTCAGCCTTATTGGTGTATCGTGTATCTCAGCCTTATTGGTGTATCGGTGTATCTCAGCCTTATTGGTGTATCGGTGTATCTCAGCCTTATTGGTGTATCGGTGTATCTCAGCCTTATTGGTGTATCGGTGTATCTCAGCCTTATTGGTGTATCGGTGTATCTCAGCCTTATTGGTGTATCGGTGTATCTCAGCCTTATTGGTGTATCGGTGTATCTCAGCCTTATTGGTGTATCGGTGTATCTCAGCCTTATTGGTGTATCGGTGTATCTCAGCCTTATTGGTGTATCGGTGTATCTCAGCCTTATTGGTGTATCGGTGTATCTCAGCCTTATTGGTGTATCGTGTATCTCAGCCTTATTGGTGTATCGTGTATCTCAGCCTTATCGGTGTATCGGTGTATCTCAGCCTTCCGACGAGGAGTATGTATGCGTTCCCAGCCGATGCCAGGTCTGTTTTCCGTCCGGTCCGGCTCTCCTCTGTGACATGTGCGGAGTACAGGCCCTATAGGCGGAGTACTGGTGGGGTGGCGCGGGTAACACAAAGTTCAGTTCGGCACCCTAGATATCTTGCCGGTGGTGCACGTAGATAGGACCCAGTCCCATGGAACTGAAATCAATTTCTCGGCACTCACCAATATGCTGAATATGTCGTATTTATTGCATCTCCATAATGAAAACAAATACGTCCAGTTACACTGATAGTTGGTAAAGGCAAAATGCCAAAACACGTCCTGCCGGGAGGCTGTCACCCACCGCCGGGAGGCGAAATTATAAAGGGGAACTCCAGAGAGAGAAAAATAGGATTCAAATTAACTGGTGTCAGAAAGTTTTTATACAAGTATGTAAATAACTCCCAGTATGGCCGGCGCTCTCAGTGTATGTCCCAGTATGGCCGGCGCTCCCAGTGTATGTCCCAGTATGGCCGGCGCTCCCAGTGTATGTCCCAGTATGGCCGGCGCTCTCAGTGTATGTCCCAGTATGGCCGGCGCTCCCAGTGTATGTCCCAGTATGGCCGGCGCTCTCAGTGTATGTCCCAGTATGGCCGGCGCTCTCAGTGTATGTCCCAGTATGGCCGGCGCTCTCAGTGTATGTCCCAGTATGGCCGGCGCTCCCAGTGTATGTCCCAGTATGGCCGGCGCTCTCAGTGTATGTCCCAGTATGGCCGGCGCTCCCAGTGTATGTCCCAGTATGGCCGGCGCTCTCAGTGTATGTCCCAGTATGGCCGGCGCTCTCAGTGTATGTCCCAGTATGGCCGGCGCTCTCAGTGTATGTCCCAGTATGGCCGGCGCTCTCAGTGTATGTCCCAGTATGGCCGGCGCTCTCAGTGTATGTCCCAGTATGG
This sequence comes from Dendropsophus ebraccatus, assembly GCF_027789765.1. NCBI lineage: Eukaryota > Metazoa > Chordata > Amphibia > Anura > Hylidae > Dendropsophus > Dendropsophus ebraccatus. Next base: position 260,349 of record NC_091456.1, on the reverse strand, counting down.
CCGGCGCTCTCAGTGTATGTCCCAGTATGGCCGGCGCTCCCAGTGTATGTCCCAGTATGGCCGGCGCTCCCAGTGTATGTCCCAGTATGGCCGGCGCTCCCAGTGTATGTCCCAGTATGGCCGGCGCTCCCAGTGTATGTCCCAGTATGGCCGGCGCTCCCAGTGTATGTCCCAGTATGGCCGGCGCTCCCAGTGTATGTCCCAGTATGGCCGGCGCTCCCAGTGTATGTCCCAGTATGGCCGGCGCTCCCAGTGTATGTCCCAGTATGGCCGGCGCTCCCAGTGTATGTCCCAGTATGGCCGGCGCTCCCAGTGTATGTCCCAGTATGGCCGGCGCTCCCAGTGTATGTCCCAGTATGGCCGGCGCTCCCAGTGTATGTCCCAGTATGGCCGGCGCTCTCAGTGTATGTCCCAGTATGGCCGGCGCTCCCAGTGTATGTCCCAGTATGGCCGGCGCTCCCAGTGTATGTCCCAGTATGGCCGGCGCTCTCAGTGTATGTCCCAGTATGGCCGGCGCTCCCAGTGTATGTCCCAGTATGGCCGGCGCTCCCAGTGTATGTCCCAGTATGGCCGGCGCTCTCAGTATATGTCCCACTATGGCCGGTGCTCCCAGTACATATCAGCTGCTGTATGTCCCGTAGAGTTCATGAAAGAAGATATTTTTGAAAATAGTCACTAAGCAAAGGTTTCTCCTTCCCATAATCTGCTGTTCCTTCCCTTTCATTGTTGACGGCTCATTGTCTAGGTCAGTGATTTGCAACCAGTGTGCCGCAACACATGGTCGGGAGTGCCGCGGGGAAAGTTCCCCAAACTATAGTGCCCCTGTGTTTTGTTCCCCGGCAATGCACAGCGATCAGTGGCGGATTATACTGTGGGCTGCTGTCCGCCTCACCTACTAGCCGCCCGTAGGGCCCGGACGTGCTCCTCCAATCAGCGGAGACCGGGAGCGTGGTGCGCTGCGGTGGGCCGTGATGCACACATCCAATCAACGTGTGCGCTACGGCCCGCAGCAGCTCACCACGCTCCCGCTCTCCGCTGATTGGAGGAGCACGTCCGGGCCCTACGGGCGGCCAGTAGGTGAGGCGGACAGCAGCGGTGACCATCTCGGAGGAGGTGAGGAGAAAGGGGGGAAGAGAAACCTGGGGATGGGGAAGAGAAACCTGGGGATGGGGGAGAGAAGCCTGGGGATGGGGGAGAGAAGCCTGGGGATGGGGGAGAGAAGCCTGGGGATGGGGGAGAGAAGCCTGGGGATGGGGGAGAGAAGCCTGGGGATGGGGGAGAGAAGCCTGGGGATGGGGGAGAGAAGCCTGGGGATGGGGGAGAGAAGCCTGGGGATGGGGGAGAGAAGCCTGGGGATGGGGGAGAGAAGCCTGGGGATGGGGGAGAGAAGCCTGGGGATGGGGGAGAGAAGCCTGGGGATGGGGGAGAGAAGCCTGGGGATGGGGGAGAGAAGCCTGGGGATGGGGGAGAGAAGCCTGGGGATGGGGGAGAGAAGCCTGGGGATGGGGGAGAGAAGCCTGGGATGGGGGAGAGAAGCCTGGGGATGGGGGAGAGAAGCCTGGAGATGGGGGAGAGAAGCCTGGGGATGGGGGAGAGAAGCACAGGGGATGGGGGAGAGAAGCACAGGGGGGAGAAGCCTGGGGATGGGGGAGAGAAACAGGAGAAAACAATGGGGGAGAGAAACCTGGGGATGGGGTAGAGAAGCCTGGGGATGGGGGAGAGAAGCCTGGGGATGGGGGAGAGAAGCCTGGGGATGGGGGAGAGAAACCTGGGGATGGGGGAGAGAAGCCTGGGGATGGGGGAGAGAAGCACAGGAGAGAAGCAGGGGGGAGAGAAGCACAGGAGAGAAGCAGGGGGGAGAAGAAAACAGGCCCAGGTTTCGCACTGAGTGAGTATAAATACATTTAGAATCTATATTATTAACTATATGTATAACATGTCCTGTTTTAGTGTCATTTTGTGCCATTTTGGTTGGTGGTGTGCCCCGGGATTTTTTAAGTATAAAAAGTGTGCCGCGGCTCAAAAAAGGTTGAAAATCACTGGTCTAGGTTACCAACCACCACTCTGCTCTACAAGCATTGGACATAACAAAGCCTCTCCATCCAGGACCCCGCGGACATCACAAAGCCTCTCCATCCAGGACCCCGCGGACATCACAAAGCCTCTCCATCCAGGACCCCGCGGACATTTCTAAGCCTCTCCATCCAGGACCCCGCGGACATCACAAAGCCTCTCCATCCAGGACCCCGCGGACATTTCTAAGCCTCTCCATCCAGGACCCCGCAGACATCACAAAGCCGCTCCGTCCAGGACCCCGCGGACATCACAAAGCCGCTCCATCCAGGACCCCGGAGACCGGTTATTAGGGGGGGGGGGGGTCTATATCATATCCTCTGATGTACAGCCTGGGAGACCGGTTATTGGGGGGGGGGGGGGTCTATATCATATCCTCTGATGTACAGCCTGGGAGACCGATTATTGGGGGGGGGGGGTCTATATCATATCCTCTGATGTACAGCCTGGGAGACCGATTATTGGGGGGGGGGGGGTCTATATCATATCCTCTGATGTACAGCCTGGGAGACCGATTATTGGGGGGGGGGGTCTATATCATATCCTCTGATGTACAGCCTGGGAGACCGATTATTGGGGGGAGGGGGGGGTCTATATCATATCCTCTGATGTACAGCCTGGGAGACCGATTATTGGGGGGGGGGGGTCTATCATATCCTCTGATGTACAGCCTGGGAGACCGATTATTGGGGGGGGGGGGGTGTCTATATCATATCCTCTGATGTACAGCCTGGGAGACCGATTATTGGGGGGGTGGGTGTCTATATCATATCCTCTGATGTACAGCCTGGGAGACCGGTTATTGGGGGGGGGGGGTCTATATCATATCCTCTGATGTACAGCCTGGGACACCGGTTATTGGGGGGGAGGGGGGTTCTATATCATATCCTCTGATGTACAGCCTGGGAGACCGATTATTGGGGGGAGGGGGGGTCTATATCATATCCTCTGATGTACAGCCTGGGAGACCGATTATTGGGGGGAGGGGGGGTCTATATCATATCCTCTGATGTACAGCCTGGGAGACCGGTTATTGGGGGGAGGGGGGGGGTCTATATCATATCCTCTGATGTACAGCCTGGGAGACCGGTTATTGGGGGGAGGGGGGGGGGTCTATATCATATCCTCTGATGTACAGCCTGGGAGACCGGTTATTGGGGGGGGGGGGGGGGGTCTATATCATATCCTCTGATGTACAGCCTGGGAGACCGATTATTGGGGGGGGGGGGGGGGGGTCTATATCATATCCTCTGATGTACAGCCTGGGAGACCGATTATTGGGGGGAGGGGGGGGTCTATATCATATCCTCTGATGTACAGCCTGGGAGACCGATTATTGGGGGGAGGGGGGGGTCTATATCATATCCTCTGATGTACAGCCTGGGAGACCGATTATTGGGGGGGGGGTCTATCATATCCTCTGATGTACAGCCTGGGAGACGATTATTGGGGGGGGGGGTGTGTCTATATCATATCCTCTGATGTACAGCCTGGGAGACCGGTTATTGGGGGGGGGGGGGGGGGGGTCTATATCATATCCTCTGATGTACAGCCTGGGAGACCGATTATTGGGGGGGGGGGGTCTATATCATATCTCTGATGTACAGCCTGGGAGACCGATTATTGGGGGGAGGGGGTCTATATCATATCCTCTGATGTACAGCCTGGGAGACCGGTTATTGGGGGGGGGGGGTGTCTATATCATATCCCCTGATGTACAGCCTGGGAGGGACCGATTATTGGGGGGGGGGGGGGGTCTATATCATATCCTCTGACTGTACAGCCTGGGAGGGACCGGTTATTGGGGGGAGGGGGGGGGGTTCTATATCATATCCAGTCTGATGTACACAGCCTGGAGAGACCGATTATTGGGGGGAGGGGGGGGGTGGGGGGGGGGTCTATATCATATCCTCTGATGTACAGCCTGGGAGACACGATTTTGGGGGGGGGGGGGGGGGTGGTCTATATCATATCCTATGATGTACGCCTGGGAGGGACCGATTAATTGGGGGTGGTGGGTCTCTTTCATATTCCTTGATGTACAGCCTGGGAGACCGATTATTGGGGGGGGGGGGGGTCTATCTCAACTCTGATGTACAGCCTGGAGACCGGTTATTGGGGGGGGGGTGGGGGGGGTCTTCTATTCTCATATCCTATGATGTAAGGCCTGGGAGCACCAGGGTTTTTGGTTATTGGGGGGGGGGGGGGGGTCTATATCATATCCTCTGATGTACAGCCTGGCGAGGGACGATTATTGGGGGGGGGGGGGGGGGGGGGGGGTGGGGGGTCTATAACTCATATCCTCTGATGTACAGCCTGGGAGACCGGTTATTGGGGGGGTCTATATCATATCCTCTGATGTACAGCCTGGGAGACCGATTATTGGGGGGGTCTATATCATATCCTCTGATGTACAGCCTGGGAGACCGGTTATTGGGGGGGTCTATATCATATCCTCTGATGTACAGCCTGGGAGACCTGATTATTGGGGGGGGGGGGGGTCTATATCATATCCTCTGATGTACAGCCTGGGAGACCGGTTATTGGGGGGGGGGGGGGTCTATATCATATCCTCTGATGTACAGCCTGGGAGACCGGTTATTGGGGGGGGGGGGGGGTCTATATCATATCCTCTGATGTACAGCCTGGGAGACCGGTTATTGGGGGGGGGGGAGTCTATATCATATCCTCTGATGTACAGCCTGGGGAGACCGGTTATTGGGGGGGGTGGGGGGTCTATATCATATCCTCTGATGTACAGCCTGGGAGACCGGTTATTGGGGGGGGGGGGGGGTCTATATCATATCCTCTGATGTACAGCCTGGGAGACCGGTTATTGGGGGGGGGGGAGTCTATATCATATCCTCTGATGTACAGCCTGGGAGACCGGTTATTGGGGGGGGGGGGGGTCTATATCATATCCTCTGATGTACAGCCTGGGAGACCGGTTATTGGGGGGGGGGGGGGGGTCAATATCATATCCTCTGATGTACAGCCTGGGAGACCGGTTATTGGGGGGGGGGGGGGGGGGTCTATATCATATCCTCTGATGTACAGCCTGGGAGACCGGTTATTGGGGGGGGGGGGGGGGGTCTATATCATATCCTCTGATGTACAGCCTGGGAGACAGATTATTGGGGGGGGGGGGTCTATATCATATCCTCTGATGTACAGCCTGGGAGACCGGTTATTGGGGGGGGGGGGGGTCTATATCATATCCTCTGATGTACAGCCTGGGAGACCGATTATTGGGGGGGGGGGGGGGTCTATATCATATCCTCTGATGTACAGCCTGGGAGACCGGTTATTGGGGGGGGGGGTCTATATCATATCCTCTGATGTACAGCCTGGGAGACGGTTATTGGGGGGGGGGGGGGTCTATATTCATATCCTCTGATGTACAGCCTGGGAGACCGATTTATTGGGGGCGGGGGGGGGGGGGGTCTATATCATATCCCCTGATGTACAGCCTGGGAGACGATATTGGGGGGGGGGTTCTATATCATATCTCTGATGTACAGCCTGGGAGGACCGATTATTGGGGGGGGGGGGGTCTATATCATATCCTCTGATGTACAGCCTGGGAGAGCGGTTATTTGGGGGGAGGGGGGGGGGGTCTATATCATATCCTCTGATGTACAGCCTGGGAGACCGATTATTGGGGGGGGGGGTCTATATCATATCAAACTCTGCGGCCCAGGGGGGGGTGGGGGAGGGTTAGTGTTCTCGCCGGGCGAATGGGTGGGAGGTTTATTGTTTCGACCAGCTGGGGGAGGGTTAGTGTTCCCACTGGCGGGAGGAGGGTTAGTAATCACACAGGCGGGGGTAGGATTAGTGTTCTCGCCAGGGGGGGTTGCTGGGTTAATGTTCCCGGAGGGGACGGACAGGAGGGGGGGGGGGTTGGAGGGTTAATAAATTGCTGGGGTGGGAGGCTACTAATGATCCTGCTGGGGGGGAGGAGGGTTAATATGTTCCAGCCAGCGGGGTGGGGGGAGATAGTGTCCCCTCTGGTATACCAGTCATGTGGCAGCCGCGTCTCCCTGCTCCTCTGTAATGCTGGACGTGTTGTGTGATTGTGGAGGTCAGAGAATCTGCATCATCCGCCACATTCTCTTCTATCACAAACAATTCTCTTAAGCTTCAGAAACTGCACAGCATGATTTTACCGGAGGAAAACTGATCACAAATACTTATAATATAATTCTACTAATACAACTACTAATAATATAAGACTGGGTGGGAGGGGCATGGTCTGCACAGCGGGGTCTGACCCAGGAAGTCTCCCCCACCTTCCAAATCATAGCTGATCCACTTCAGGCTGGGGCTTACATCAGGGGACAGGACTGTGGAGGTCATCTCTCCATAGCTGTAACCCCTCTCTCCCCTGACAGAGAGTGCTGTATGTATTTGCCCACATCTGTCCTGCTCATTCCTTCCTGCTCCCTGCAGTCTCTGTCATCCCTTGTGTTTTCTATCCTCTCAATTCCTGCTATAATGTGCCTGCACTTACACTCGGCTATACACACTGCTGCTATAATGTGCCTGCACTTACACTCGGCTATACACACTGCTGCTATAATGTGCCTGCACTCACACTCAGCTATACACACTGCTGCTATGATTTGCCTTTACTTACACTCAGTTACACACACTGCTGCTATAATGTGCCTCCACTCACACTCAGCTATACACACTGCTGCTAAAATGTGCCTCCACTCACACTCAGCTATAGACACTGCTGCTATGATTTGCCTTTACTTACACTCAGTTACACACACTGCTGCTATAATGTGCCTCCACTCACACTCAGCTATACACCCTGCTGCTATAATGTGCCTCCACTCACACTCAGCTATACACACTGCTGTATAGACAAGTTTCTGTCACTGTCCTCCTGCGCAGCTCTGTGATTCTCAATCCCTGATTGGTCCAGGCTTAACACCCCCCCCCATCCCCATTGCTGTCATGAGACATCTGACAGCAGCCCCGCTACTCTATTCTAGCCTGTTGTACTACACTACTGCATTATGGGGATCTGCACCTCCATCCTGTATCTACAAGCTGCTGCTGTGTTATGGGGGTTATACAGTTACTATACATTATACACCACATGCTGCTATACTGTACAGTAACTTATATATCACATATCCAGCTGCTGTGTTATCAGGGCTATACAGTTACTATACGTTATATACCACATGCTGCTATACTGTACAGTAACTTATATATCACATATCCAGCTGCAGTGTTATCAGGGTTACACAGTTACTATACATTATACACCACATGCTGCTATACTGTACAGTAACTTATATATCACATATCCAGCTGCTGTGTTATCAGGGTTATACAGTTACTATACATTATACACCACAGGCTGCTATACTGTACAGTAACTTATATATCACATATCCAGCTGCTGTGTTATCAGGGTTATACAGTTACTATACATTATACACCACATGCTGCTATACTGTACAGTAACTTATATATCACATATCCAGCTGCTGCTGTGTTATCAGGGTTATACGGTTACTATACATTATACACCACATGCTGCTATACTGTACAGTAACTTATATATCACATATCCAGCTGCTGTGTTATCAGGGTTATACAGTTACTATACATTATATACCACATGCTGCTATACTGTACAGTAACTTATATATCACATATCCAGCTGCTGCTGTGTTATCAGGGTTATACGGTTACTATACATTATACACCACATGCTGCTATACTGTACAGTAACTTATATATCACATATCCAGCTGTAGTGTTATCAGGGTTATACAGTTACTATACATTATATACCACATGCTGATTGCTATACTGTACAGTAACTTATATATCACATATCCAGCTGCTGTGGTATCAGGGTTATACAGTTACTATACATTATATACCACATGCTGCTATACTGTACAGTAACTTATATATCACATATCCAGCTGCTGTGTTATCAGGGTTATACAGTTACTATACATTATACACCACATGCTGCTATTACTGTACAGTAACTTATATATCACATATCCAGCTGCTGTGTTATCAGGGTTATACAGTTACTATACATTATATACCACATGCTGCTATACTGTACAGTAACTTATATATCACATATCCAGCTGTAGTGTATCAGGGTTATACAGTTACTATACATTATATTACCACATGCTGATTGCTACTGTACAGTAACTTATATATCACATATCCAGCTGCTGTGGTATCAGGGTTATACAGTTACTATACATTATATACCACATGCTGCTATACTGTACAGTAACTTATATATCACATATCCAGCTGCTGTGTTATCAGGGTTATACAGTTACTATACATTATACACCACATGCTGCTATACTGTACAGTAACTTATATATCACATATCCAGCTGCTGTGGTATCAGGGTTATACAGTTACTATACATTATATACCACATGCTGCTATACTGTACAGTAACTTATATATATCACATATCCAGCTGCTTCTCATTGTTTCATCTCTTCTACTTGTTGTTCAGAATAATAATCAGTATATTTGGGGGTGGAACCAATTGTCTGCAGATCAGTCATTTCTTACATTTGCTTTGGTGTAAGAGTGGATTTGGATTACAAGTGCTGTCCCCAAACGGATTATACTCCTAATCCAAGGCAACGCTCTATATATATATATATATATATATATATATATATATATATATATATATATATATATATATATATGTCTGTCGGCTCCATATATGTATAGCAATGTATAGGCTATGTATACTGCAAGGGGGGGGGGGGGTTGGTGTAAGATGACCCGGAGAGCTCACTGAGAAGCGCCGTCCATTGTGTCCCCTATAATCCTCGAGATGGAAGACACCGCCTTGTCCCTTCTCCCGGATTTCATCCACTCCCACGATGACATTTATCAGTGTAGACATTATCAGGATTCCACAAAAGACGATGTCTCCCCACCCAGTGCTCAGGAGCCCCGCCCAGTGCTCAGGAGCCCCGCCCAGTGCTCAGGAGCCCCGCCCAGTGCTCAGGAGCCCCGCCCAGTGCTCAGGAGCCCCCCCAGTGCTCAGGAGCCCCGCCCAGTGCTCAGGAGCCCCGCCCAGTGCTCAGGAGCCCCGCCCAATGCTCAGTGGGTGCAAATAAGCCACCTAAGCAGAGATGATAGAGAGGAGGGGCTATGTCTATATCACTGATAGAGGTCAGCCTGTAGGAGTCGCCAAACACATCAGGGATCCAGGAGTCAGAGACAGTGGAATCGGTGTACAGGAGTCAGAGTCTCTGACTCCCGTGTACAGATCTCCATGTTATTCTCTGACTCCCGTGTACAGATCTCCCTGTTTTCTATGACTCCCGTGTACAGATCTCCATGTTATTCTCTATGACTCCCGTGTACAGATCTCCATGTTATTCTCTATGACTCCCGTGTACAGATCTCCATGTTATTCTCTATGACTCCCGTGTACAGATCTCCATGTTGTTCTCTATGACTCCCGTGTACAGATCTCCGTGTTATTCTCTATGACTCCTGTGTACAGATCTCCGTGTTATTCTCTATGACTCCCGTGTACAGATCTCCATGTTATTCTCTGACTCCCGTGTACAGATCTCCGTGTTGTTCTCTATGACTCCCGTGTACAGATCTCCATGTTGTTCTCTATGACTCCCGTGTACAGATCTCCGTGTTATTCTCTATGACTCCCGTGTACAGATCTCCGTGTTATTCTCTATGACTCCCGTGTACAGATCTCCGTGTTATTCTCTATGACTCCCGTGTATAGATATCCGTGTTATTCTCTGACTCCCGTGTACAGATCTCCATGTTGTTTTCTATGACTCCCGTGTACAGATCTCCGTGTTATTCTCTGACTCCCGTGTACAGATCTCCATGTTGTTCTCTATGACTCCCGTGTACAGATCTCCATGTTATTCTATGACTCCCGTGTACAGATCTCCATGTTATTCTCTGACTCCCGTGTACAGATCTCCCTGTTCTCTATGACTCCCGTGTACAGATCTCCGTGTTATTCTCTGACTCCCGTGTACAGATCTCCATGTTGTTCTCTATGACTCCCGTGTACAGATCTCCATGTTGTTCTCTATGACCCCGTGTACAGATCTCTGTGTTATTCTCTGACTCCCGTGTACAGATCTCCGTGTTATTCTCTGACTCCCGTGTACAGATCTCTGTGTTATTCTCTGACTCCCGTGTACAGATCTCCGTGTTATTCTCTGACTCCCGTGTATAGATATCCGTGTTATTCTCTGACTCCCGTGTACAGATCTCCATGTTGTTCTCTTGACTCCCGTGTACAGATCTCCATGTTGTTCTCTGACTCCCGTGTACAGATCTCCATGTTATTCTCTGACTCCCGTGTACAGATCTCCATGTTATTCTCTATGACTCCCGTGTACAGATCTCCATGTTGTTCTCTGACTCCCGTGTACAGATCTCCATGTTATTCTCTGACTCCCGTGTATAGATATCCGTGTTATTCTCTGACTCCCGTGTATAGATATCCGTGTTATTCTCTGACTCCCGTGTACAGATCTCCATGTTGTTCTCTTGACTCCCGTGTACAGATCTCCATGTTGTTCTCTGACTCCCGTGTACAGATCTCCATGTTATTCTCTGACTCCCGTGTACAGATCTCCATGTTATTCTCTATGACTCCCGTGTACAGATCTCCATGTTATTCTCTGACTCCCGTGTATAGATATCCGTGTTATTCTCTGACTCCCGTGTACAGATCTCCATGTTGTTCTCTGACTCCCGTGTACAGATCTCCATGTTGTTCTCTATGACTCCCGTGTATAGATCTCCATGTTGTTCTCTATGACTCCCGTGTATAGACCTCCGTGTTGTCCGTTGTTTGCACCCTTCCTGGTGGTCGGGCTGGGTGGCGGTATTACAATGCTGGATGCTGCTCTTTTCTCTGTGCTCAGCACTTGTGAGTCCCTGCGGTCGGCTCTCCCGCTCTATTTGTAGCTCTGGAGAATGGAGCTTTGCATTATGCTGGGGATATTAATAGAGCATTGTCACCAGAGGGAGATCAGATTCCTGTAATACAATACACTGCAGCTTACCCGAGCCCTGCAGGGTGTATACACTATATCCATCCATCCACATACATACATACATCATCCATACATCATCCATCCACACATACATACATCCATACATCATCCATCCATCCACACACACATACACACATACAGACATCATCCATCCATCCATACACACATCCATGCATAATCCATACATCCATACATCATCCATCCATCCACACATATATACATACATCATCCATCCACACATACATACACACATCATCCATCCACACATACACACATCATCCACACACACATACACGCATCCATCATACACACACACACATACACGCATCCATCATACACACACACATACACGCATCCATCATCCACACACACACATCCATCATACACACACACATCCATCATACACAGACACATACACACATCCATCATCCACACACACACATCCATCATCCACACACACACACATCCATCATACACACACACACACATACACACATCCATCATCCATACACACATCCATCATACACACACACACACACCCATCATCCACACACATACACACACATCCATCATACACACATACACACACACACACATCCATCCATCACACACACATCCATCACACACACATCCATCCATCATCCACACACACACACACATCCACCACACACACACACATCCATCATCCACACACACATACACACACATCCATCATCCACACACATACACACATCCATCATCCACACACACACATCCATCATACACACACACACACACATCCATCATCCACACACATACACACACATCCATCATGCACACACATACACACACATCCATCATGCACACACACATACACACACATCCATCATCCACACACACACACACACATCCATCATCCACACAAACATACGCACACATCCATCATCCACACACATACACACACATCCATCATACACACACATCCATCATACACACACACACACACATCCATCATACACACACATCCATCATACACACACACACACATCCATCATACACACACACACACATCCATCATACACACACACACATCCATCATACACACACACATACATCATACACACACACACACACACATCCATCATCCACACACACACACCCATCATCCACACACACACACACCCATCATCCACACACACACACACATCCATCATCCACACACACATACACACACACACACACATCCATCATCCACACACACATACACACACACACACATCCATCATCCACACACACATACACACACACACACATCCATCATCCACACACACACATCCATCATCCACACACACACACATCCATCATACACACATACACACATCCATCATACACACACACACACACATCCATCATACACACACACACATCCATCACACACACACACACATCCATCATACACACACATACACATCCATCATACACACACATACACATCCATCATACACACACACACACACACACACACACATCCATCATAAACACACACACACACATCCATCACGCACACACACACACACACACACACATCCATCATCCACACACACATACACACACACACACACATCCATCATCCACACACACACACACACACACACATCCATCATCCACACACACACATCCATCATACACACACACACACACACACACACACATCCATCATCCACACACACACATCCATCATACACACATACACACACATCCATCATACACACATACACACACATCCATCATACACACACACACACATCCATCATACACACACACACACACACATCCATCATACACACACACACACACACACACACATCCATCATACACACACACACACACACATCCATCACACACACACACACACACACCCATCATCCACACACATCCATCATCCACACACACACATCCATCATACACACACACACACACACACACACACACACACACATCCATCATCCACACACACACATCCATCATACACACATACACACACATCCATCATACACACATACACACACATCCATCATACACACACACACATCCATCATACACACACACACACACATCCATCATACACACACACACACACACACACACATCCATCATACACACACACACACACACATCCATCACACACACACACATCCATCATACACACACATACACATCCATCATACACACACACACACACACACACATCCATCATACACACACACACACATCCATCACACACACACACGCACACATCCATCATCCACACACACACACGCTCACGCACACACGCACACTCTCTGACACACAAGGCTTCTATCTCTCCTCTGATGATTGTGTATACACCCTGTCTACACCCCTCCTGTAATGTGGATATACCGTATACACCCCTCCTGTAATGTGGATATACCGTATACACCCCTCCTGTAACGTGTATATATACCGTATACACCCCTCCTGTAATGTGTATATATACCGTATACACCCCTCCTTTAATGTGTGTATATATACCGTATACACCCCTCCAGTAATGTGTGTATATATACCGTATACACCCCTCCTGTAATGTGTATATACCGTATACACCCCTCCTGTAATGTGTATATACCGTATACACCCCTCCTGTAATGTGTATATACCGTATACACCCCTCCTGTAATGTGTATATATACCGTATACACCCCTCCTGTAATGTGTGTGTGTATATATATATACTGTATACACCCCTCCTGTAATGTGGATATACCGTATACACCCCTCCTGTAATGTGTATATACCGTATACACCCCTCCTGTAATGTGTATATACCGTATACACCCCTACTGTAATGTGTGTATATATACCGTATACACCCCTCCTGTAATGTGTGTATATATACCGTATACACCCCTACTGTAATGTGGATATACCGTATACACCCCTCCTGTAATGTGGATATACCGTATACACCCCTCCTGTAATGTGGATATACCGTATACACCCCTCCTGTAATGTGGATATACCGTATACACCCCTCCTGTAATGTGGATATACCGTATACACCCCTACTGTAATGTGTGTGTGTGTGTGTGTATATATACCGTATACACCCCTCCAGTAATGTGTGTATATATACCGTATACACCCCTCCAGTAATGTGTATATATACCGTATACACCCCTCCTGTAATGTGTATATATACCGTATACACCCCTCCTGTAATGTGTATATATACCGTATACACCCCTCCTGTAATGTGTGTATACCGTATACACCCCTCCTGTAATGTGTGTGTGTGTGTGTGTGTGTGTATATATACCGTATACACCCCTACTGTAATGTGGATATACCGTATACACCCCTACTGTAATGTGGATATACCGTATACACCCCTACTGTAATGTGGATATACCGTATACACCCCTCCTGTAATGTGGATATACCGTATACACCCCTCCTGTAATGTGTATATATACCGTATACACCCCTCCTGAAATGTGTGTATATATACCGTATACACCCCTCCTGTAATGTGTATATATACCGTATACACCCCTCCTGTAATGTGTATATATACCGTATACACCCCTCCTGTAATGTGTATATATACCGTATACACCCCTCCTGTAATGTTTATATACCATATACACCCCTACTGTAATGTGTATATATACCGTATACACGCCTACTGTAATGTGTATATATACCGTATACACACCTACTGTAATGTGTATATATACCGTATACACACCTCCTGTAATGTGTGTGTATATATACCGTATACACCCCTCCTGTAATGTGTATATATACCGTATACACCCCTCCTGTAATGTGGATATACCGTATACACCCCTACTGTAATGTGGATATACCGTATACACCCCTACTGTAATGTGGATATACCGTATACACCCCTACTGTAATGTGTGTGTGTATATACCGTATACACCCCTCCTGTAATGTGTATATATACCGTATACACCCCTCCTGTAATGTGTATATATACCGTATACACCCCTTCTGTAATGTGTATATATACCGTATACACCCCTCCTGTAATGTGTGTATATACCGTATACACCCCTCCAGTAATGTGTGTATATATACCGTATACACCCCTACTGTAATGTGTGTATATATACCGTATACACCCCTACTGTAATGTGTGTGTGTATATATACCGTATACACCCCTACTGTAATGTGTGTGTATATATACCGTATACACCGCTCCAGTAATGTGTGTATATATACCGTATACACCCCTCCAGTAATGTGTGTATATATACCGTATACACCCCTCCTGTAATGTGTATATACCGTATACACCCCTCCTGTAATGTGTATATACCGTATACACCCCTCCTGTAATGTGTATATACCGTATACACCCCTCCAGTAATGTGTGTGTATATATACCGTATACACCCCTCCAGTAATGTGTGTATATATACCGTATACACCCCTCCAGTAATGTGTGTATATATACCCTATACACCCCTCCAGTAATGTGTGTATATATACCCTATACACCCCTCCAGTAATGTGTGTATATATACCCTATACACCCCTCCAGTAATGTGTGTGTATATATACCGTATACACCCCTCCAGTAATGTGTGTATATATACCGTATACACCCCTCCAGTAATGTGTGTATATATACCCTATACACCCCTCCAGTAATGTGTGTATATATACCCTATACACCCCTCCAGTAATGTGTGTATATATACCCTATACACCCCTCCAGTAATGTGTGTGTGTATATATACCCTATACACCCCTCCAGTAATGTGTGGATATATATCGTATACACCCCTCCTGTAATGTGGATATATACTGTATACACCCCTCCTGTAATGTGTGTATACCGTATACACCCCTTCTGTAATGTGGATATACCGTATACACCCCTCCAGTAATGTGTATATATACCGTATACAGTACAGTTGTCAGTGTCCGGAGCAGCATCGGTCCTGTAGTGTATATGGCGGTACAGTTGTCAGTGTCCGGAGCAGCTGCGGTCCTGTAGTGTATATGGCGGTACAGTTGTCAGTGTCCGGAGCTGCGGCGGTCCTGCAGTGTATATGGCGGTACAGTTGTCAGTGTCCGGAGCAGCGGCGGTCCTGTAGTGTATATGGCGGTACAGTTGGCAGTGTGCGGAGCAGCGGCGGTCCTGTAGTGTATATGGCGGTACAGTTGGCAGTGTGCGGAGCAGCGGCGGTCCTGTAGTGTATATGGCGGTACAGTTGGCAGTGTGCGGAGCAGTGGCGGTCCTGTAGTGTATATGGCGGTACAGTTGTCAGTGTCCGGAGCAGCGGCGGTCCTGTAGTGTATATGGCGGTACAGTTGTCAGTGTCCGGAGCAGTGGCGGTCCTGTAGTGTATATGGCGGTACAGTTGGCAGTGTGCGGAGCAGTGGCGGTCCTGTAGTGTATATGGCGGTACAGTTGGCAGTGTGCGGAGCAGTGGCGGTCCTGTAGTGTATATGGCGGTACAGTTGGCAGTGTCCGGAGCAGTGGCGGTCCTGTAGTGTATATGGCGGTACAGTTGTCAGTGTCCGGAGCAGTGGCGGTCCTGCAGCGGCGTAGAGGTCAGGATCTGTAGATAATCTCCTGGCTCCGGGTCACATCAGCTGCAGATCCTTCTGGCGTCCTGAATTGTATACATACTGTGAGGGTTGTGGCGTCCGGAGGGCGGACAGGACTCGGTCAGGGTACGACATCTCCCCTGGGGCCGCTACTCAGCGTTTTGCAATCTTCCCACGTGCTGAGTGTGCAGGATGCGGCTTCCAGCAGCTTCTATCACACTAGTGACCTCACACCAAGCTTACACTATACTCACACCCTCTGTCTTATCAGGAGGAAAGTGCCAGAGACTTGTAATATACTTCCATGTAGAAACCTCCAGTCTTCCTGTACTTCTCAGCTGCTGTATGTCCTGCAGGAAGTGGTGTATTCTCTCCAGTCTGACACAGTGCTCTCTGCTGCCACCTCTGTCCATGTCAGGAACTGCCCAGAGCAGCAGCAAATCCCCATAGAAAACCTCTCCTGTTCTAATGGCCTTTAGAGAGTCCTCTGTGTACGAGGTATATAGCTATGTACTCAGCCCCTAAGGTGCATTCTAGGGTCCTTTATATCCGGCTTTCTATATAGCAGGCCTGACCATCAATGTCTTATAGGTATAAATAGCACAAATCCTCCGCACAGCTGCCTTTCCCAGGACTGTGATGGGACAAATGGATGAACAAAGTCCTCACATCCGCTGCCGAGTGATTGATAGAGACACTCCGACAGACCAAAAATACCCTGCGGACGTTCAATAGATGGACCGGGGTTAATGGAGACTTCTGTAGTATAACACCTATATGATGTAACAAATATATAATATAACTCATATATAATATCACATAATATATCACATATATATAACATAATATATCACATATATAACACAAAGATCTCATATAATATATCACATACATACGTATATATCACATATAATAATCACATATATAACATATATCACATATAATAATATATCACATATATAACACATAATATATCACATATATAACACAAATATCTCATATAATAATATATCACATACATACGTATATATCACATATAATAATCACATATATAACATATATCACATATAGGGTATATTCACACGGGGGGGCTGGCAGTTCCCATACACTACATACTTGCTGCGGTCTAAACGACCGCAGCGAGTATGTAATTCTGCCGCCCTTAACCCCTTCTACTCCCGCCCGGCTCCCCCGCTGTAAGCATACATTACCTGTCCTTGCTGCACGGGTCCGGCGTCCTGCTCTCCCGCCCGGCCAATCAGTGGCTGCGGCTGGGCGACACACTAATTGGCCGGACAGGAGAGCAGGACGCCGGACCCGTGCAGCAAGGGCAGGTAATGTATGCTTACAGCAGGGGAGCCGGGCGGGAGTAGAAGGGGTTAAGGGCGGTATAATTACATACTCGCTGCGGTCGTTTAGACCGCAGCAAGTATGTAGTGTATGGGAACTGCCAGGACCTGCCGGGCTCGCAGCGAGAATCTTGCTGCGAGCCCGCCCGTGTGAATATACCCATAATAATATATCACATATATAACGCATATATAATATCACATATATAACAAATATCACATATAATAATATATCACATATATTAATCACATATATAACATATATCATATATAATAATATACTGTATAACATACACACACACATAGATATATATATATATATATATATATATATATATATCTATCACATATAATAATCACATAAATAACATATATCACATATATATGTGATTTATTATTATATGTGATATATGTGATATTTGTGTTATATATGTGATTTATTATTATAACACATATATTATATGTGATATATTATGTGATATGTTATATATGTGATATATTATATGTTAGATATTGTGATATTATATATGTGATGTATTATGTGATATCTGTTATAATATGTGAGATTATGTGATATTGTATATGTGAAGTATTATTATGTGATATGTGTTATATATGTGATACTAGAAAATGTACCCGGCGCTGCCCGGGTATAAAGTGTCAGTGTGTTAATTAGATTTGTTCTAAGGTGCCCAGGAGGCCAAGCTAAAGGTATTGTTTCATCTGAGTTAATCAGTGGAGTTAGTGTATACCTGTAGTGCATAGTTGGAGGGGTTCTGTATACCCACAATGTATAGCTTTTAGGGGTCTCGCATATCTTTAGTGCATAGTTGGGGGGGGCTGTATACCTATAGTGTATATTTGGGGGGGGGGGGTCCTGTATACCTGTAGTGTGTAGTTGGGGGGGGCTGTATACCTGTAGTGTATAGTTGGGAGAGGTCCTGTATACCTGCAGTGTACAGTTGGTGAAGGTCCTGTATACCTGTACTGTATAGTTCGGGGGTCCTGTATACATGTAATGTATAGTTGGTGGAGGTCCTGTATACCTGTAGTATATAGTTGGTGCTGGATACCTGTAGTGTATAATTGGTGGAGGTCTTGTATACCTGTAGTGAATAGTTTCAGGGTCCTGTATAACTATAGTATAGAGTTGGTGGAGGTCCTGTATACCTGTAGTGTATAGTTTGGGGTCCTATATACCTGTAGTATATAGCTGGTGGAGTTCCTGTATACCTGTAGTATATTTGGGGTCCTGTATACTTGTAGTATAGAGTTGGTGAAGGTGCTGTATACCTGTATTATAGAGTTGGTGTAGGTCCTGTATACTTGTAGTGTATAGTTTTGAGGTCCTGTATACCTGTAGTGTATAGTTTGGGGTCCTATATACCTGTAGTATATAGTTGGTGCTGTATACCTGTAATGTATAGTTGGTGGAGGTCTTGTATACCTGTAGTTTATAGTTTGAGGGTCCTGGATACCTGTAGTGTATAATTGGTGGAGGTCTTGTATACCTGTAGTATATAGTTCGGGGGTCCTGTATACCTGTAGTGAATAGTTTGAGGGTCCTGTATAACTATAGTATAGAGTTCGTGGAGGTCCTGTATACCTGTAGTGTATAGTTTGTATAGTCCTATATACCTGTAGCAAATAGCTGGTGGAGTTCCTGTATACCTGTAGTATATTTGGGGTCCTGTATACTTGTAGTATAGAGTTAGTGAAGGTGCTGTATACCTGTAGTATATAGTTGGTGGAGTTCCTGTATACCTGTAGTGTATAGTTTTGGGGTCCTGTATACCTGTAGTGTATAGTTTGGGGTCCTGTATACCTGTAGTATATAGTCGGTGGAGGTCCTGTATACCTGAAGTATATAGTTGGTGGAGGTCCTGTATACCTGTAGTGTATAATTTTGGGGTCCTTTATACCTGTAGTGTAAAGATTGGGGTCCTGTATACCTGTAGTTTATAGTTTTGTGGAGGTCCCGTGCACCTGTAGTGTATAGTTTTGGGGTCCTGAAAACCTGTAGTGTCCTGTATACCTGCAGGGTTGTATTTACCCGTGTCACAGTGTGTCGGTATTGGTCATGTCTGGTATGGTGATGCTATCCAGTCACAGTATGGCGGTATTGGTCAGGTCTGGTATGGCGGTGTTATCCACTCACGGTAAGGTGGTATTGGTCAGGTCTGGTATAGCGGTGTTATCCAGTCACAGTATGGCAGTATTGGTCAGGTCTCATATGATGGTGTTATCCAGTCACAGTATGGCGGTATTGATCAGGTCTGGTATGGCAGTGTTATCCAGTCACAGTATGGCGGTATTGGTCAGATCTGGTATGACAGTGTTATCCAGCACAGTATGGCGGTATTGGTCAGGTCTTGTATGGCAGTGTTATCCAGCCACAGTATGGCGGTATTGGTCAGGTCTGGTATGACAGTGTTATCCAGCACAGTATAGCAGTATTGATTAGGTCTGGTGTGGCGGTGTTATCCATTCGCAGTATGGCGGTATTGGTCAGGTCTGATATGACAGTGTTATCCAGTCACAGTATGGCGGTATTGGTCAGGTCTGGTGTGGCAATGTTACCCAGTTACAGTTTGGTATACTTGTAGTGCCCTGTATATACATGTACTGTATAGATGGAGTAGGGGGTCCTGTATATACATGTACTGTATAGATGGAGTAGGGGGTCCTGTATATACATGTACTGTATAGATGGAGTAGGGGGCCCTGTATACTTGTACTGTATAGATGGAGTAGGGGGTCCTGTATATACATGTACTGTATAGATGGAGTAGGGGGTCCTGTATACATGTACTGTATAGATGGAGTAGGGGGTGCTGTATATACATGTACTGTATAGATGGAGTAGGGGGTCCTGTATACATGTACTGTATAGATGGAGTAGGGGGTCCTGTATATACATGTACTGTATAGATGGAGTAGGGGGTCCTGTATATACATGTACTGTATAGATGGAGTAGGGGGCCCTGTATACTTGTACTGTATAGATGGAGTAGGGGGTCCTGTATATACATGTACTGTATAGATGGAGTAGGGGGTCCTGTATATACATGTACTGTATAGATGGAGTAGGGGGTGCTGTATATACATGTACTGTATAGATGGAGTAGGGGGTCCTGTATACATGTACTGTATAGATGGAGTAGGGGGTCCTGTATATACATGTACTGTATAGATGGAGTAGGGGGTCCTGTATATACATGTACTGTATAGATGGAGTAGGGGGTCCTGTATATACATGTACTGTATAGATGGAGTAGGAGGTCCTGTATATACATGTACTGTATAGGTGGAGTAGGGGGTCCTGTATACATGTACTGTATAGGTGGAGTAGGGGGTCCTGTATACATGTACTGTATAGATGGAGTAGGGGGTCCTGTATATACATGTACTGTATAGATGGAGTAGGGGGTCCTGTATATACATGTACTGTATAGATGGAGTAGGTGGTCCTGGAGTAGGTGGTCCTGTATATACATGTACTGTATAGATGGAGTAGGGGGCCCTGTATATACATGTACTGTATAGATGGAGTAGGGGGTCCTGTATACATGTACTGTATAGATGGAGTAGGGGGTCCTGTATACATGTACTGTATAGATGGAGTAGGGGGTCCTGTATATACATGTACTGTATAGATGGAGTAGGGGGTCCTGTATATACATGTACTGTATAGATGGAGTAGGGGGCCCTGTATACTTGTACTGTATAGATGGAGTAGGGGGTCCTGTATATACATGTACTGTATAGATGGAGTAGGGGGTCCTGTATATACATGTACTGTATAGATGGAGTAGGGGGCCCTGTATACTTGTACTGTATAGATGGAGTAGGGGGTCCTGTATATACATGTACTGTATAGATGGAGTAGGGGGTCCTGTATATACATGTACTGTATAGATGGAGTAGGGGGTGCTGTATATTCATGTACTGTATAGATGGAGTAGGGGGTCCTGTATACATGTACTGTATAGTTGGAGTAGGGGGCCCTTTATATACATGTACTGTATGGATGGAGTAGGGGGCCCTGTATATATATGTACTGTATAGATGGAGTAGGGGGTCCTGTGTACATGTACTGTATAGATGGATTAGGGGGTCCTGTATATACATGTACTGTATAGACGGAGTAGGTGGTCCTGTATACATGTACTGTATAGATGGAGTAGGGGGTCCTGTATACATGTACTGTATAGATGGAGTAGGGGGTCCTGTATACATGTACTGTATAGATGGAGTAGGGGGTCCTGTATATACATGTACTGTATAGATGGAGTAGGGGGTCCTGTATATACATGTACTGTATAGATGGAGTAGGGGGTCCTGTATATACATGTACTGTATAGATGGAGTAGGAGGTCCTGTATATACATGTACTGTATAGGTGGAGTAGGAGGTCCTGTATATACATGTACTGTATAGGTGGAGTAGGGGGTCCTGTATACATGTACTGTATAGGTGGAGTAGGGGGTCCTGTATACATGTACTGTATAGATGGAGTAGGGGGTCCTGTATATACATGTACTGTATAGATGGAGTAGGGGGTCCTGTATATACATGTACTGTATAGATGGAGTAGGGGGCCCTGTATATACATGTACTGTATAGATGGAGTAGGGGGTCCTGTATACATGTAATGTATAGATGGAGTAGGGGGTCCTGTATACATGTACTGTATAGATGGAGTAGGGGGTCCTGTATACATGTACTGTATAGATGGAGTAGGGGGTCCTGTATACATGTACTGTATAGATGGAGTAGGGGGTCCTGTATACATGTACTGTATAGATGGAGTAGGGGGTCCTGTATACCTGTACTGTATAGATGGAGTAGGAGGTCCTGTATACATGTACTGTATAGATGGAGTAGGGGGTCCTGTATATACATGTACTGTATAGATGGAGTAGGGGGTCCTGTATATACATGTACTGTATAGATGGAGAAGGGGGTCCTGTATACATGTACTGTATAGATGGAGTAGGGGGTCCTGTATATACATGTACTGTATAGATGGAGTAGGGGGTCCTGTATATACATGTACTGTATAGATGGAGTAGGGGGTCCTGTATATACATGTACTGTATAGATGGAGTAGGGGGTCCTGTATATACATATACTGTATAGATGGAGTAGGGGGTCCTGTATACATGTACTGTATAGATGGAGTAGGGGGTCCTGTATACCTGTATTGTATAGATGGAGTAGGGGGTCCTGTATACATGTATTGTATAGATGGAGTAGGGGGTCCTGTATATACATGTACTTTATAGATGGAGTAGGGGGTCCTGTATATACATGTACTGTATAGATGGAGTAGGGGGTCCTGTATATACATGTACTGTATAGATGGAGTAGGGGGCCCTGTATATACATGTACTGTATAGATGGAGTAGGGGGCCCTGTATATACATGTACTGTATAGATGGAGTAGGGGGTCCTGTATACATGTCCTGTATAGATGGAGTAGGGGGTCCTGTATATACATGTACTGTATAGATGGAGTAGGGGGTCCTGTATATACATGTACTGTATAGATGGAGTAGGGGGTCCTGTATATACATGTACTGTATAGATGGAGTAGGGGGTCCTGTTGTATATACATGTACTGTATAGATGGAGTAGGGGGTCCTGTATACCTGTACTGTATAGATGGAGTAGGAGGTCCTGTATACATGTACTGTATAGATGGAGTAGGAGGTCCTGTATACATGTACTGTATAGATGGAGTAGGAGGTCCTGTATACATGTACTGTATAGATGGAGTAGGGGGCCCTGTATATACATGTACTGTATGGATGGAGTAGGGGGTCCTGCATATACATGTACTGTATAGATGGAGTAGGGGGTCCTGTATATACATGTACTGTATAGATGGAGTAGGGGGTCCTGTATACATGTACTGTATAGATGGAGTAGGGGGTCCTGTATACATGTACTGTATAGATGGAGTAGGGGGTCCTGTATATACATGTACTGTATAGATGGAGTAGGGGGTCCTGTATACCTGTACTGTATAGCTGGAGTAGGGGGTCTACCAGTTATTACTGTGGATGTTGTGAGGCAGCTTCCCTAGCAACCATTGCTCCCTGTGAAAATGAAAGCAGTAATCCTATTGGTTGCTAAGGCTCCAACTGCCGTGTCTGCTGCAGCTAATTATATCACCTGTGTTTGCAGTGAGAAGATTTTCCCATTCATCTCTATGGGGCGCCTCTCTTTCCCCTCCCCCTCCCCTCCTGTACATCTGGCGGGGACGGGACCTTCGCAATAACCTTCCCGGGCACCCAATGTATCTGTGTGCCAAATTTGGGGTCAAACGGTCCAGGCGTTTGGAAATCTATAGAGGACAGACGGACATTGATTTTTATGATATAGATATTATTATGTGATATATGTGTTATATATGTGATATATTATTATGTGATATAACACATATATATTACATATACAACACCTATTTTATGTCACACATATATAATATAGATAACACATTTATAACGAAACACATATCACATGTATAATCTAAGACATGTAATAATACTTATTTAATGCATATATATGACATATAATAATATATCACATATGTAATACATATATAACAGGTATAATATAACATATATAATCAAACACATATATAATATATCACATATACATATAACCAGATAACTGCTATGGTAACCAGATAACCGATATGGTAGGGATAAGAGGTAGGGGTAAAGGGTTGGGGTAGGTGTAAAGGGTAGCTGTAGGTGTAAGAGGTTTGGGTAAAGGGTAGGGGTAGGTGTAAGGGGTAGCTGAAGGTGTAAGAGGTAGGGGTAGGTGTAAGAGGTAGGGGTAGGTGTAAGAGGTAGGGGTAGGTGTAAGAGGTAGGGGTAGGTGTAAGAGGTAGGGGTAGGTGTAAGGGGTAGCTGAAGGTGTAAGAGGTAGGGGTAGGTGTAAGAGGTAGGGGTAGGTGTAAGAGGTAGGGGTAGGTGTAAGAGGTAGGGGTAGGTGTAAGAGGTAGGGGTAGGTGTAAGAGGTAGGGGTAGCTGAAGGTGTAAGAGGTAGGTGTAGGTGTAAGGGGGGGCTGAAGGTGTAAGGGATAGCTGAAGGTGTAAGAGGTAGGGGTAGGTGTAAGGGGTAGGGGTAGGTGTAAGGGGTAGCTGAAGGTGTAAGGGGTAGGGGTAGGTGTAAGGGGTAGGGGTAGGTGTAAGGGGTAGCTGAAGGTGTAAGAGGTAGGGGTAGGTGTAAGGGGTAGCTGAAGGTGTAAGGGGTAGCTGAAGGTGTAAGGGGTAGGGGTAGGTGTAATGGGTAGGGGTAGGTGTAAGGGGTAGCTGAAGGTGTAAGAGGTAGGGGTAGGTGTAAGGGGTAGGGGTAGGTGTAAGGGGTAGCTGAAGGTGTAAGGGGTAGCTGAAGGTGTAAGTGGTAGGGTTAGGTGTAAGGGGTAGGGGTAGGTGTAAGAGGTAGGGGTAGGTGTAAGGGGTAGCTGAAGGTGTAAGGGGTAGGGGTAGGTGTAAGGGGTAGCTGAAGGTGTAAGAGGTAGCTGAAGGTGTAAGGGGTAGGTGTAAGGGGTAGGGGTAGGTGTAAGGGGTAGCTGAAGGTGCAGATTTGCCGCTGAGTTTTCCCGCTCTGCCATGTTCCCATATTTCGGTATATTCTTGGCATTTGTATTTTTCTGGTGAGACGGGTTTCGCTTGTTCGTTTTCGTCAGGGCTGTAGCGGCACAATTGCCAGCCCTGGTCGGCTAAGCTGTTACTGTAGTGGTCTATCCTCTCATTGAGGTGACTGGAAGCCTAGCTGCAGTACCCGCTCCTGTCTGCTCCCAGCTCTGTTATACTGTATGGGGGCAGGGGGACCCTTACCAATCTCATATTCACCAATAAGGTGTGAGTGTGCGCCCCCTGTAATAGTGAGCGCCACCTGTCCTCACCTTCTGTATATCACGGTGGGAAGTAATATCCTCTTTCTCCTTTCTTCCTGTAGGAACCATTTGAAGATGGTTTTGCTAATGGAGAAGAAGGAACACCAACAGGAGATGCTGTGACCAACCATGTCGCTGACGGCAAAGGAGTGGTGAAATTTGGCTGGATCAAAGGAGTATTGGTGAGTCCTGACGGGGGTGTCGGTGGGCCCTGACGGGGGTGTCGGTGGGCCCTGACGGGGGTGTCGGTGGGCCCTGACGGGGGTGTCGGTGGGCCCTGACGGGGGTGTCGGTGGGCCCTGACGGGGGTGTCGGTGGGCCCTGACGGCCTCCAGGTGTCACGGGACCCGGGTGACATAGTTTTATGGATCTTGTTTGTGGAGGGATGAGGATAATCCTGGACACCAGGGGGCAGTATACAGCTTCTAGTATATACAGTAGGTAACGTCCTCTTTTCTTCCCTGCTTGTATCCTAGGTACGATGCATGCTGAATATTTGGGGGGTGATGCTGTTCATCCGATTGTCCTGGATTGTTGGCCATGCCGGAATCGGTAGGTTTTTTTTCTACCTCTTGAACACTTTGTGTTTGCTGCTTTATCGGTATGTAACAGTATGAGATATATATATATCGGTATGTAACGGTATGATATATTTGTATCGGTATGTAGCGGTATGATATATATATATATATATATATATATATATATATAATCGGTATGTAGCGGTATGATGTATATATCAGTATGTAGCGTTATGATATATATATCGGTATGTAGCATTATGATATATATCAGTATATAGCGGTGTGTGTGTGCGCATATATATATATATATATATATATATATATTATATATATAATATATTATAAGAAAAATGGACCCGGCGCTGCCCGGGTATAAAGTGTCAGGGTGGCAAATCTATACCCTTGTTTTTTTTGTTATTTTTTTCATTTAAAGAGAACCAATCACCTAAATATAACTGTCCCTATTATGACAGTACATCAATCCCTAAGTCTATTCATGAAGATACAGACTGCCTTTGCAGTCTGTATCTTTATACTTTACCTGATCCTCTGTTCCCTGGCTGTTCCGGTGAGCGCCGCCATCTTGATGACGTCACTTGCGTTCCAGCTGTGCGTTCCAGCGTGACGTCATCAAGATGGCGGCGCCGCCGGAACAGCCAGGGAACAGAGGATCTGGTAAAGTATAAAGATACAGACTGCAAAGGCAGTCTGTATCTTCATAGATAGACTTCATGAGGATACAGACTGCATTTGCAGTCTGTAGCTTTATACTTTACCTATCCTCTGCTTCAGTGCCGCAAGGCCGGGCACCGCCATCTTGATTACGGGCCTTGCGTTCCACCGCTGGAACGCAAGTGACGTCATCAAGATGGCGCCGCCGGCCTTGCTGCACCGAAGAAGAGGATTAGGTAAAGTATAAAGATACAGACTGCAGAGGCAGTCTGTATCTTCATAAATAGATTAGAGAAGAGGGACTTTAGATAATACACAGCGATCTTGCGCTGTATAGCGCGAGATCACTGTGTGTTAACAGAGCGGCAGGCAAAGGATCATGGGAACCTTTCCTGCCACTCTGCATGACGGGAGTTTCCTGTCTCGCGCCGGCTCTTTTGAAAAGAGCCGGCTCGAGACAGGAAAGTAAAAAGGGAATAATTCAAAAACGTGACAATAAAAATAATTAATTATATTTGCAAATGTCAATTAAATTATGATTTGCATCTAATTAAGGAATAAATTTTTTTTAACTTTCGTCCATGATTGGTTCTCTTTAAGGAGAAATCGCCAGAAGCCCTATATACACTATATACCCCGACAGCT
>NC_091456.1:107500-227500 GCF_027789765.1 Dendropsophus ebraccatus | reverse complement strand
GGGGATAGAGAGCTGCAGTACTGGGCACAGCCATTACACCACTGTGTGGGGATAGAGAGCTGCAGTACCGGGCACAGCCATTACACACTGTGTGGGATAGAGAGCTGCAGTACCGGGCACAGCCATTACACACTGTGTGGGGATAGAGAGCTGCAGTACTGGGCACAGCCATTACACACTCTGTGGGGATAGAGAGCTGCAGTACCGGGCACAGCCATTACACACTGTGTGGGGATAGAGAGCTGCAGTACTGGGCACAGCCATTACACACTGTGTGGGGATAGAGAGCTGCAGTACCGGGCACAGCCATTACACACTGTGTGGGGATAGAGAGCTGCAGTACCGGGCACAGCCATTACACACTGTGTGGGGATAGAGAGCTGCAGTACCGGGCACAGCCATTACACACTGTGTGGGGATAGAGAGCTGCAGTACCGGGCACAGCCATTACACACGGTGTGGGGATAGAGAGCTGCAGTACCGGGCACAGCCATTACACACTGTGTGGGGATAGAGAGCTGCAGTACCGGGCACAGCCATTACACACTGTGTGGGGATAGAGAGCTGCAGTACCGGGCACAGCCATTACACACTGTGTGGGGATAGAGAGCTGCAGTACCGGGCACAGCCATGTGTGGCGCTCTAGTGTCTGACCAGTAGGTGCTCCCTGCCTGTGACTAACCCTCTTCCTTTGTGTCGGCAGGAGGGGCGTACTACTTAATTTCCCGCAGTTTAGGACCCGAGTTTGGAGGAGCCATCGGGCTGATCTTTGCCTTTGCCAATGCGGTGGCCGTTGCCATGTATGTGGTCGGCTTTGCGGAGACGTTGGTTGAGTTACTGCAGGTAATCTTATAGCTGGACTATCCTGTCCCTTTATGATCTGTGGAACACAGTACTTAAAGGGGATCTCCAACACTAGAAAAACATGGCGGCTTCCTGCAGAGACAGCAGTGCTCTGCTCTCCAGGATGGATGCAGGTTTTGTATCTCTGTTCCATTGAAGTGAATGAAAAGCGCACCTGAAGTGGGGACGAGCAGTGCTGTCTCTGGAAGAAGCAGCCATGTTTTTCTAACGCTGGAGATCCCCCTTTAACCATTCCTATGGGGTTGCTTCTCAGGGGTCAGGCTGGGCCCCTTTGTTCCCGTGGAGGGAAATCTTAATGATTCAGCTGGACAGTAGTCTGGGTTTATCCCTTTCTGGTCTCTAAAGACTCAGTGGCAGGAAGTGAGCGGCCTCAGGGACCTCCGACCCTACTGTACATCTATGGGAGGAGCTCCGACCTGACTGTACATCTATAGTATGAGCTGGGAGGAGCTCCGACCTTACTGTACATCTATGGGAGGAGCTCCGACCTGACACAAAATCTATAGGATGAGCTGGGAGGAGCTCCGAGCTGACTACATCTATAGCAGGGGTACTCAACAACTTTTAGTGACGCTCCACTTACCGGGGTCTATAGTCAGGAGACGCTCCACTTACCGGGGTCTATAGTCAGGAGACGCTCCACTTAGCGGGGTCTATAGTCAGGAGACGCTCCACTTAGCGGGGTCTATAGTCAGGAGACGCTCCACTTACCGGGGTCTATAGTCAGGTGAGGCTCCACTTACCGGGGTCTATAGTCAGGAGCCGCTCCACTTAGCGGGGTCTATAGTCAGGTGAGGCTCCACTTACCGGGGTCTGTAGTCAGGTGAGGCTCCACTTACCGGGGTCTATAGTCAGGAGATGCTCCACTTACCGGGGTCTATAGTCAGGAGACGCTCCACTTACCGGGGTCTATAGTCAGGTGACGCTCCACTTACCGGGGTCTATAGTCAGGAGACGCTCCACTTACCGGGTTCTATAGTCAGGAGACGCTCCACTTACCGGGGTCTATAGTCAGGTGACGCTCCACTTACCGGGGTCTATAGTCAGGAGACGCTCCACTTAGCGGGGTCTATAGTAAGGAGACGCTCCACTTACCGGGGTCTATAGTCAGGTGACGCTCCACTTACCGGGGTCTATAGTCAGGTGACGCTCCACTTACCGGGGTCTATAGTCAGGAGACGCTCCACTTAGCGGGGTCTATAGTCAGGAGACGCTCCACTTACCGGGGTCTATAGTCAGGAGACGCTCCACTTAGCGGGGTCTATAGTCAGGAGACGCTCCACTTACCGGGGTCTATAGTCAGGAGACGCTCCACTTACCGGGGTCTATAGTCAGGTGACGCTCCACTTAGCGGGGTCTATAGTCAGGTGACGCTCCACTTAGCGGGGTCTATAGTCAGGTGACGCTCCACTTACCGGGGTCTATAGTCAGGAGATGCTCCACTTACCGGGGTCTATAGTCAGGTGACGCTCCACTTACCGGGGTCTATAGTCAGGTGACGCTCCACTTACCGGGGTCTATAGTCAGGAGACGCTCCACTTACCGGGGTCTATAGTCAGGTGACGCTCCACTTACCGGGGTCTATAGTCAGGTGACGCTCCACTTACCGGGGTCTATAGTCAGGTGACGCTCCACTTACCGGGGTCTATAGTCAGGTGACGCTCCACTTACCGGGGTCTATAGTCAGGTGACGCTCCACTTACCGGGGTCTATAGTCAGGAGACGCTCCACTTAGCGGGGGTCTATAGTCAGGTGACGCTCCACTTACCGGGGTCTATAGTCAGGAGACGCTCCACTTACCGGGGTCTATAGTCAGGTGACGCTCCACTTACCGGGGTCTATAGTCAGGTGACGCTCCACTTACCGGGGTCTATAGTCAGGTGACGCTCCACTTACGGGGTCTATAGTCAGGTGACGCTCCACTTACCGGGGTCTATAGTCAGGAGACGCTCCACT
This sequence comes from Dendropsophus ebraccatus, assembly GCF_027789765.1. Lineage (NCBI taxonomy): Eukaryota > Metazoa > Chordata > Amphibia > Anura > Hylidae > Dendropsophus > Dendropsophus ebraccatus. Next base: position 224,680 of record NC_091456.1, on the reverse strand, counting down.
TACCGGGGTCTATAGTCAGGTGACGCTCCACTTCCCGGGGTCTATAGTCAGGTGACGCTCCACTTACCGGGGTCTATAGTCAGGTGACGCTCCACTTACCGGGGTCTATAGTCAGGTGACGCTCCACTTACCGGGGGTCTATAGTCAGGTGACGCTCCACTTACCGGGGTCTATAGTCAGGAGACGCTCCACTTACCGGGGTCTATAGTCAGGTGACGCTCCACTTACCGGGGTCTATAGTCAGGAGACGCTCCACTTACCGGGGTCTATAGTCAGGTGACGCTCCACTTACCGGGGTCTATAGTCAGGTGACGCTCCACTTACCGGGGTCTATAGTCAGGAGACGCTCCACTTACCGGGGTCTATAGTCAGGAGACGCTCCACTTACCGGGGTCTATAGTCAGGAGACGCTCCACTTACCGGGGTCTATTGTCAGGAGACGCTCCACTTACCGGGGTCTATAGTCAGGAGACGCTCCACTTAGCGGGGTCTATAGTCAGGAGACGCTCCACTTACCGGGGTCTATAGTCAGGTGAAGCTGAACATCAGTAGAGAACGTGTTTTGATACTTTTCACAAATGTTGAACTATTTACATACAGAATTGCTGCTTATTAGCGGGAAAACTGGCATTTTCTCTCTCACCAGCCCTTATATATCCCCCTGTGCGCTCACCCCCAGTAGTATATAGCCCCCCTGTGCGCTCACCCCCAGTAGTATATAGCCCCCCTGTGCGCTCTCCCCAGTAGTATATGGCCCCCCTGTGCGCTCTCCCCCAGTAGTATATAGCCCCCCCTGTGCGCTCTCCCCCAGTAGTATATAGCCCCCCTGTGCGCTCTCCCCAGTAGTATATATCCCCCTGTGCGCTCACCCCCAGTAGTATATAGCCCCCCTGTGCGCTCACCCCCAGTAGTATATAGCCCCCCTGTGCGCTCTCCCCAGTAGTATATGGCCCCCCTGTGCGCTCTCCCCCCAGTAGTATATAGCCCCTGTGTGCTCTCCCCCAGTAGTATATAGCCCCCTGTGCGCTCTCCCCCAGTAGTATATAGCCCCCTGTGCACTCCCCCAGTAGTATATAGCCCCCTTGTGTGCTCCCCCAGTAGTATATAGACCCCTGTGTGATCCCCCTCCCATATAGCCCCCATGTGCGCTCCCCCAGTAGTATAAAGACCCCCTGTGTGCTCCCCTGTTTGTATAGAGACCCCCTGTGTGCTCCCCTGTTTGTATAGAGACCCCCTGTGTGCTCCCCCGTTTGTATAAAGACCCCCTGTGTGATCCCCCTCCCATATAGCCCCCATGTGTGCTCCCCTGTTTGTATAGAGACCCCCTGTGTGCTCCCCTGTTTGTATAGAGACCCCCTGTGTGCTCCCCCGTTTGTATAAAGACCCCCTGTGTGATCCCCCTCCCATATAGCCCCCATGTGTGCTCCCCTGTTTGTATAGAGACCCCCTGTGTGCTCCCCTGTTTGTATAGAGACCCCCTGTGTGCTCCCCTGTTTGTATAGAGACCCCCTGTGTGCTCCCCTGTTTGTATAGACACCCCTGTGCTCCCCCAGTAGTATATAGCCCCCTGTGCGCTCTACCCCTCCCATATAACAAAAAAAAACAAACACTTACACTCACCTGGGTCCGGCGTCTCCTCTTCTCCTCACCTTTGTGGCCGCACTGCAGCAGTCTCTAAAGGGTGCTCTCCCTTGTTCTGGTGGCGGCGCAGTGACGTCACTCGAGCGCTGACACCAGAGCCCGGTGGAGCTCTGACCTGACTGAACATCTATAGGCTGAGCCCGGTGGAGCTCCGACCTGTCTGTACATCTATAGGCTGAGCCCGGTGGAGCTCCGACCTGACTGTACATCTATAGGCTGAGCCCGGTGGAGCTCCGACCTGTCTGTACATCTATAGGCTGAGCCCGCTGGAGCTCCGACATGACTGTACATCTATAGGCTGAGCCCGGTGGAGCTCCGACCTGTTTGTACATCTATAGGATGAGCCCGGTGGAGCTCCGACCTGACTGTACATCTATAGGATGAGCCCGGTGGAGCTCCGACCTGACTGTACATCTATAGGATGAGCCCGGTGGAGCTCCGACCTGTCTGTACATCTATAGGCTGAGCCCGGTGGAGTTCCGACCTGTCTGTACATCTATAGGCTGAGCCCGCTGGAGCTCCGACCTGACTGTACATCTATAGGCTGAGCCCGGTGGAGCTCCGATCTGACTGTACATCTATAGGCTGAGCCCGGTGGAGCTCCGACCTGACTATACATCTATAGGATGAGCTGGGAGGAGCTCCGACCTGACTGTACATCTATAGGATGAGCTGGGAGGAGCTCCGACCTGACTGTACATCTATAGGCTGAGCCCGCTGGAGCTCCGACCTGACTGTACATCTATAGGCTGAGCCCGGTGGAGCTCCGACCTGACTGTACATCTATAGGCTGAGCCCGCTGGAGCTCCGACCTGACTGTACATCTATAGGCTGAGCCCGGTGGAGCTCCGACCTGACTGTACATCTATAGGCTGAGCCCGGTGGAGCTCCGACCTGACTGTACATCTATAGGCTGAGCCCGGTGGAGCTTTGACCTGTCTGTACATCTATAGGCTGAGCCCGCTGGAGCTCCGACCTGACTGTACATCTATAGGCTGAGCCCGCTGGAGCTCCGACCTGACTGTACATCTATAGGCTGAGCCCGGTGGAGCTTTGACCTGTCTGTACATCTATAGGCTGAGCCCGCTGGAGCTCCGACCTGACTGTACATCTATAGGATGAGCCCGGTGGAGCTCCGACCTGTCTGTACATCTATAGGCTGAGCCCGCTGGAGCTCCGACCTGACTGTACATCTGTAGGATGAGCTGGGAGGAGCTCCGACCTGACTGTACATCTATAGGCTGAGCCCGCTGGAGCTCCGACATGACTGTACATCTATAGGCTGAGCCCGGTGGAGCTCCGACCTGTTTGTACATCTATAGGCTGAGCCCGCTGGAGCTCCGACCTGACTGTACATCTATAGGATGAGCCCGGTGGAGCTCCGACCTGTCTGTACATCTATAGGCTGAGCCCGGTGGAGTTCCGACCTGTCTGTACATCTATAGGCTGAGCCCGCTGGAGCTCCGACCTGACTGTACATCTATAGGCTGAGCCCGGTGGAGCTCCGACCTGACTGTACATCTATAGGCTGAGCCCGGTGGAGCTCCGACCTGACTGTACATCTATAGGATGAGCTGGGAGGAGCTCCGACCTGACTGTACATCTATAGGATGAGCTGGGAGGAGCTCCGACCTGACTGTACATCTATAGGATGAGCTGGGAGGAGCTCCGACCTGACTGTACATCTATAGGCTGAGCCCGCTGGAGCTCCGACCTGACTGTACATCTATAGGCTGAGCCCGGTGGAGCTCCGACCTGACTGTACATCTATAGGCTGAGCCCGCTGGAGCTCCGACCTGACTGTACATCTATAGGCTGAGCCCGCTGGAGCTCCGACCTGACTGTACATCTATAGGCTGAGCCCGGTGGAGCTCAGACCTGACTGTACATCTATAGGCTGAGCCCGGTGGAGCTCCGACCTGACTGTACATCTATAGGCTGAGCCCGCTGGAGCTCCGACCTGACTGTACATCTATAGGCTGAGCCCGCTGGAGCTCCGACCTGACTGTACATCTATAGGCTGAGCCCGGTGGAGCTCCGACCTGTCTGTACATCTATAGGCTGAGCCCGCTGGAGCTCCGACCTGACTGTACATCTATAGGATGAGCTGGGAGGAGCTCCGACCTGACTGTACATCTATAGGCTGAGCCCGCTGGAGCTCCGACCTGACTGTACATCTATAGGCTGAGCCCGGTGGAGCTCCGACCTGTCTGTACATCTATAGGCTGAGCCCGCTGGAGCTCCGACCTGACTGTACATCTATAGGCTGAGCCCGCTGGAGCTCCGACCTGACTGTACATCTATAGGCTGAGCCCGGTGGAGCTCCGACCTGTCTGTACATCTATAGGCTGAGCCCGGTGGAGCTCCGACCTGACTGTACATCTATAGGATGAGCTGGGAGGAGCTCCGACCTGACTGTACATCTATAGGCTGAGCCCGCTGGAGCTCCGACCTGACTGTACATCTATAGGCTGAGCCCGGTGGAGCTCCGACCTGACTGTACATCTATAGGCTGAGCCCGCTGGAGCTCCGACCTGACTGTACATCTATAGGCTGAGCCCGCTGGAGCTCCGACCTGACTGTACATCTATAGGCTGAGCCCGGTGGAGCTCCGACCTGACTGTACATCTATAGGCTGAGCCCGGTGGAGCTCCGACCTGCCTGTACATCTATAGGCTGAGCCCGGTGGAGCTCTGACCTGACTGTACATCTATAGGCTGAGCTGGGAGGAGCTCTGACCTGACTGTACATCTATAGGCTGAGCCCGGTGGAGCTCCGACCTGACTGTACATCTATAGGCTGAGCCCGCTGGAGCTCCGACCTGACTGTACATCTATAGGCTGAGCCCGCTGGAGCTCCGACCTGACTGTACATCTATAGGCTGAGCCCGCTGGAGCTCCGACCTGACTGTACATCTATAGGATGAGCTGGGAGGAGCTCCGACCTGACTGTACATCTATAGGCTGAGCCCGCTGGAGCTCCGACCTGACTGAACATCTATAGGCTGAGCCCGCTGGAGCTCCGACCTGACTGTACATCTATAGGCTGAGCCCGGTGGCGCTCCGACCTGTCTGTACATCTATAGGCTGAGCTGGGAGGAGCTCCGTACTTTTTTTCTTTGTTGCTATGGACTTCTTCATACTTGGACTTCTCCTTTATACTTTTTCCCGTGTTGCTATGGACTTATATCTTATACTTTTTCCCGTGTTGCTATGGACTTATATCTTATACTTTTTACCGTGTTGCTATGGACTTATATCTTATACTTTTTACCGTGTTGCTATGGACTTATATCTTGTACTTTTTTAGTGCTTTTTCTGCTGAGTTTTCTTTTGGTGTCTCATCTCCTCCCTACAGTCTTTTCTCCTTGACCCTGATGAAGACACAATCACTTTTTCCTGCATTTCTTTCTAGAAACACACCAATAGCCAGATAGAAGGGCCAAGTGCCGGGGGAAGCCTGTGTATACAGAGTGACGGTCACCGGCTCCTGCATGGGATAGCATACGTAGCCGTAACGTAGCTGTCCCTGCTAAATGCTGGCCAATCACTGAGTGACCGTCTCAGACCGTGTGTATGTGTGTATATATATATATATATATATATATCTGTGTACATTGTAGTAACCCGCTCAGACAGTGCTTGTTATAGGTGTGTGTGTATACATGTGTATATACAGTGGTACCTTGGTGTAAGAGTAACTTGGTTTAAGAGCGTTTTGGTATAAGAGCTCACAGTTTTTTAAAATAGTGACTTGGTGGAAGAGCATTGCTTTGGTGTAAGAGCTCCCTGTACTGGGTGGGAGGGGGAGTGGGGGAAGGGCATGGTCTGCATAGCGGGGTCTACAGCCCTGTACTCTGACCCAAGAAGTGTCCCTCACCTTCCATCATAGCAGATCCACTTCAGGCTGGGGCTTACATCAGGGGACAGGACTGTGGAGGTCATCTCTCCATAGCTGTAACCCCTATCTCACAGAGAGTGCTGCATGTACAGTATGTGCCCACATCTGTCCTGCTCATTCCTCCCTGCAGTCTCTGTCCGCCCTTGTGTTTCCCATCCTCTCCATTACTGTACAGTAACTTATATATTACATATCCAGCTGCTGTGTTATCAGGGTTATACAGTTACTATACATTATACACCACATGCTGCTATACTGTACAGTAACTTATATATCACATATCCTTCTGCTGTGTTATCAGGGTTATACAGTTACTATACATTATACACCACATGCAGCTATACTGTACAGTAACTTATATATCACATATCCTTCTGCTGTGTTATCAGGGTTATACAGTTACTATACATTATACACCACATGCTGCTATACTGTACAGTAACTTATATATGACATATCCAGCTGCTGCAGTGTTATCAGGGTTATACAGTTACTATACATTATATACCACATGCAGCTATACTGTACAGTAACTTATATATCACATATCCAGCTGCAGTGTTATCAGGGTTATACAGTTACTATATATTACACACCACATGCTGCTATACTGTACAGTAACTTATATATGACATATCCAGCTGCTGCAGTGTTATCAGGGTTATACAGTTACTATACATTATACACCACATGCTGATTGCTATACTGTACAGTAACTTATATATCACATATCCAGCTGCTGTGTTATCAGGGTTATACAGTTACTATACATTATATACCACATGCTGATTGCTATACTGTACAGTAACTTATATATCACATATCCAGCTGCTGTGTTATCAGGGTTATACAGTTACTATACATTATACACCACATGCTGCTATACTGTACAGTAACTTATATATCACATATCCAGCTGCTGTGTTATCAGGGTTATACAGTTACTATACATTATATACCACATGCTGATTGCTATACTGTACAGTAACTTATATATCACATATCCAGCTGCTGTGTTATCAGGGTTATACAGTTACTATACATTATACTACCACATGCTGCTATACTGTACAGTAACTTATATATCACATATCCAGCTGCTGTGTTATCAGGGTTATACAGTTACTATACATTATACGCCACATGCTGCTATACTGTACAGTAACTTATATATCACATATCCAGCTGCTGCTGTTATCAGGGTTATACAGTTACTATACATTATATATCACATGCTGCTATACTGTACAGTAACTTATATATCACATATCCAGCTGCTGTGTTATCAGGGTTATACAGTTACTATACATTATATACCACATGCTGATTGCTATACTGTACAGTAACTTATATATCACATATCCAGCTGCTGCTGTGTTATCAGGGTTATACAGTTACTATACATTATACACCACATGCTGCTATACTGTACAGTAACTTATATATCACATATCCAGCTGCTGGTGTTATCAGGGTTATACAGTTACTATACATTATATACCACATGCTGATTGCTATACTGTACAGTAACTTATATATCACATATCCAGCTGCTGCTGTGTTATCAGGGTTATACAGTTACTATACATTATATACCACATGCTGCTATACTGTACAGTAACTTATATATCACATATCCAGCTGCTGTGTTATCAGGGTTATACAGTTACTATACATTATATACCACATGGCTGCTATACTGTACAGTAACTTATATATCACATATCCAGCTGCTGTGTTATCAGGGTTATACAGTTACTATACATTATACACCACATGCTGCTATACTGTACAGTAACTTATATATCACATATCCAGCTGCTGTGTTATCAGGGTTATACAGTTACTATACATTATATACCACATGCTGCTATACTGTACAGTAACTTATATATCACATATCCAGCTGCTGCTGTTATCAGGGTTATACAGTTACTATACATTATATACCACATGCTGCTATACTGTACAGTAACTTATATATCACATATCCAGCAGCTGCTGTGTTATCAGGGTTATACAGTTACTATACATTATACACCACATGCTGCTATACTGTACAGTAACTTATATATCACATATCCAGCTGCTGCTGTGTTATCAGGGTTATACAGTTACTATACATTATATACCACATGCTGCTATACTGTACAGTAACTTATATATCACATATCCAGCTGCTGTGTTATCAGGGTTATACAGTTACTATACATTATACACCACATGCTGCTATACTGTACAGTAACTTATATATCACATATCCAGCTGCAGTGTTATCAGGGTTATACAGTTACTATACATTATATACCACATGCTGCTATACTGTACAGTAACTTATATATCACATATCCAGCTGCTGTGTTATCAGGGTTATACAGTTACTATACATTATACACCACATGCTGCTATACTGTACAGTAACTTATATATCACATATCCAGCTGCTGTGTTATCAGGGTTATACAGTTACTATACATTATACACCACATGCTGCTATACTGTACAGTAACTTATATATCACATATCCAGCTGCAGTGTTATCAGGGTTATACAGTTACTATACATTATATACCACATGCTGCTATACTGTACAGTAACTTATATATCACATATCCAGCTGCTGGGTTATCAGGGTATACAGTTACTATACATTATACACCACATGCTGCTATACTGTACAGTAACTTATATATCACATATCCAGCTGCTGTGTTATCAGGGTTATACAGTTACTATACATTATACACCACATGCTGCTATACTGTACAGTAACTTATATATCACATTTCCATATATATGTCTCTGTAGATTGTGGTGACTGATCTGCTCCTCTCTTATACAGGACAACAATGCTCTGATGGTGGATGAATTGAACGACATCCGGATCATTGGAGCCATCACCATTGTTTTGCTGCTGGGGATCTCTGTAGCAGGAATGGAATGGGAGGCAAAGGTAAGTTACCAGCAGATCCATATAGGGGCCGTCCAGTCACAGCAAATATATATCTCTGTGTTGGGGTTATCTATCTATCTTCTATCTATCTTCTATCTATCTATCTATCTATCTATCTATCTTCTATCTATCTATCTATCTATCTATCTATCTATCTATCTCCTATCTATCTCCTATCTATCTATCTATCTATCTCCTATCTATCTCTCTATCTATCTATCTCCTATCTATCTCTCTATCTATCTATCTCCTATCTATCTCTCTATCTATCTCCTATCTATCTACTATCTATCTCCTATCTATCTATCTATCTATCTATCTATCTATCTATCTATCTATCTCCAATCCTATCTATCTATCTATCTCCTATCTATCTCCTATCTATATATCTATCTATCCTATCTATCTCCTATCTATCTCCTATCTATCTATCTCCTATCTATCTATCTATCTATCTATCTCCTATCTATCTATCTATCTATCTATCTATCTCCTATCTATCTATCTACCTATCTATCTCCTATCTATCTCCTATCTATCTCCTATCTATCTCCTATCTATCTCCTATCTATCTCCTATCTATCTCCTATCTATCTCCTATCTATCTCCTATCTATCTATCTATCTATCTCCTATCTATCTCCTATCTATCTCCTATCTATCTCCTATCTATCTCCTATCTATCTCCTATCTATCTATCTCCTATCTATCTATCTCCTATCTATCTATCTATCTATCTCCTATCTATCTCCTATCTATCTATCTCCTATCTATCTCCTATCCATCTCCTATCTATCTCCTATCTATCTCCTATCTATCTCCTATCTATCTCCTATCTATCTTCTATCTATCTATCTATCTATCTATCTATCTATCTATCTATCTATCCTCCTATCTATCTCCTATCTATCTCCTATCTATCTCCTATCTATCTCCTATCTATCTCCTATCTATCTCCTATCTATCTATCTCCTATCTATCTATCTCCTATCTATCTATCTCCTATCTATCTATCTATCCTATCTATCTATCTCCTATCTATCTATCTATCTATCTATCTATCTATCTATCTATCTATCTATCTATCTATCTATCTATCTCCTATCTATCCTATCTATCTATCTATCTCCTATCTATCTATCTATCTCCTATCTATCTATCTATCTATCTATCTATCTATCTATCTATCTATCTATCTCCTATCTATTCAATTCAATTCAAAAAAGCTTTATTGGCCGGTCCAAAATAAACATTTAGCATTGCCAAAGCAACAGAGTATAATTGATGGAGTGTGGGGAGAGGGGGGGGGGGTCATGTGGGGAGTAGGGTGTATACGGGGTAAAGGGCAGGATTGGGGGATAATAGGGCGTATAACAGTCCATGGTATCTCATAATCCTCTCAGCCGGTGGCAGGTGGAGACATACTGGGCCGCTACTTCCATGGTGGCCTCCTCTTCCCCCAGCAGAATGTGGAGTTTCCTCTCCTCATCTATGGAGGTGAAGTCCGGGATGATGGTGGAGAGTCTCTGGAAGTAGGTGTCCCTGGTGGATGATGGTGGAGAGTCTCTGGAAGTAGGTGACCCTGGTGGATGATGGTGGAGAGTCTCTGGAAGTAGGTGACCCTGTTGGATGATGGTGGAGAGTCTCTGGAAGTAGGTGACCCTGGTGGATGATGGTGGAGAGTCTCTGGAAGTAGGTGACCCTGGTGGATGATGGTGGAGAGTCTCTGGAAGTAGGTGTCCCTGGTGGATGATGGTGGAGAGTCTCTGGAAGTAGGTGACCCTGGTGGATGATGGTGGAGAGTCTCTGGAAGTAGGTGTCCCTGGTGGATGATGGTGGAGAGTCTCTGGAAGTAGGTGTCCCTGGTGGATGATGGTGGAGAGTCTCTGGAAGTAGGTGACCCTGGGGGATGATGGTGGAGAGTCTCTGGAAGTAGGTTACCCTGGGGGATGTTGGTGGAGAGTCTCTGGAAGTAGGTGTCCCTGGTGGATGATGGTGGAGAGTCTCTGGAAGTAGGTGACCCTGGGGGATGATGGTGGAGAGTCTCTGGAAGTAGGTGACCCTGGTGGATGATGGTGGAGAGTCTCTGGAAGTAGGTGACCCTGGGGGATGATGGTGGAGAGTCTTTGGAAGTAGGTGACCCTGGGGGATGATGGTGGAGAGTCTCTGGAAGTAGGTGACCCTGGTGGATGATGGTGGAGAGTCTCTGGAAGTAGGTGACCCTGGTGGATGATGGTGGAGAGTCTCTGGAAGTAGGTGACCCTGGTGGATGATGGTGGAGAGTCTCTGGAAGTAGGTGACCCTGGGGGATGAGTATTTGCTGTAGTGTAGCAATAAGTGGGCCTCATCCTCCAGGTCTCCTTGCTCACAGTGCCGGCACAGTCGGCTCTCCCGCGGCTTGTATGTCTGTCTGTGCCGCCCCGTCTCTATCTCCAGGCTGTGGGCGCTCAGTCTATAGAGGCTTAGGGTCTGCCTGTGTTTGGGGTGGTGCAGCCTCTCTAGGTATGGCGCCATGGTGTAGTCTCTCTGTAGTGACTGGTAGATGGTGAGTTTCTGGGAGTTACTTATTGCTCTCCTCCATTCCTCTGTATATTGCCCCTGGTATCTCTCTATCACCCCCTTTATTTGGGCTTTTGTCAGGGCATGTTGTGGGGTTTGGCTGGACTGGTGGTGGATGCCCTGTTAGAGGGCACATTGGGCTCCACGGCTCAGGGAGGCTTTGTGGTGATAGGAGTCTGGGTTGCTTCTCTGTATGTGCGCCCAGAATGAAAGCGCCCTCTTCTGTACCTGGAACCATAGTGGGAACCTGCCCAACTCTGCCCGACACGCCATGTTGGAGGTGCTGCGATGGACCTGGAGGAGGTACTTGCAGAACTCCAGATGAAAGGTCTCTGTTGGGCTCGGATCCCATTTTGACTGGTCTGGGTAGGTGGCCGGACCCCAAACCTCACTGCCATAAAGCAGGATTGGGGCAATGACGCCATCAAAGATTTTTAGCCAGACCCTCACTGATGGTTTGAGGTGGTACAGTTGCTTTCGTATGGCACAGAAGGTTCTGCTGGCTTTTCCCTTGAGGACCTCTATTGCAGACTTGAAGCTCCCTGATTGGTTAAGCTCCAGGCCCAGGTAAGTGTAGCTGCTGGTTTCCTCCAGTACTGACCCGTTTAGTGTGAAGGAGGAGGAGATGGAGGCTTTTTTCTGACCCTTCCTCTGGAACACCATGACTTTGGTCTTCTTAGAGTTGATGGGTAGCGCCCATGTATTGCTGAATTTCTCCAGGACTGACAGGCTTTCTTGGAGGCCGCTCTCTGTGGGGGACAGCAGCAGGAGGTCATCAGCGTACAGTAGGAACTTCACCTCACGGTCATGCAGGAGGAGGCCGGGGGCTGAGGAGTCCTCCAGAGCTGCAGCCAGTTCGTTGATGTAGATGTTGAAGAGCGTTGGGCTCAGGCTGCAGCCTTGTCTGACTCCTCGGCCCTGCTGGAAATAAGCTGTCCTCTTGTCGTTCACCTTCACGCTGCATTGGTTCCCAGTGTATGAGCTCTTGATGACATCATACGTCCTCCCTCCAATTCCACTCTGCAGGAGTTTCAGGAATAGGCCCACAGGGCTCCAGATGGCGACCAAAATGGTCGCCAATGCGACTGACATTTTGCAAATGGCGCCCAGATTTATTAATCTGGGCGCCATTTGCGACTGGCCCCGGCGGCGGCGCGCTGTCTCTTTAAGATGCGCGGCTGCCGGGGGTGTCCCGTCCTATCCCCGGCAGCGCGGCGCATCAGTGAGCTGCCTGGGGCCCTGACTTCCGGCACAGGAAGCGCGCGTCAGAGACGCTTCCTGTGTCAGAAGTCACAGCCCCGGCGTACACTGAGGCGCCGCGCTGCCGGGGATAGGACGGGACACCCCCGGCAGCCGCGCATCAGCCGGGGACAGCACCTAAAGAAGAAGAGGATCGCCGGGGGAGCGGGTTGTCAGGTGAGTTTGTGTGTTTGTTTTTTTTTAAATATTGCTTAGCATAGAGGAAAGGGGGGGGGGGGGGCTTTATAATGGGGGGAAGAGAAGGGGGGCATCTATAATGGGGGGAGAAGAGGGGCCATCTTCAAGGGGGGAGAGGGGGCCATCTATAAGGGGAGGGGGTATCTATAAGGGGGGGAGAAGAGGGGGCATCTATAATGGGGGGGGGGAGAGGGGGCATCTATAATGGGGGGGGGGTATCTATAAGGGGGGAGAAGAGGGGGCATCTATAATGGGGGGGAGAGGGGGCCATCTATAAGGGGAGGGGGTCATCTATAAGGGGAGGAGAAGAGGGGGCATCTATAAGGGGGGAGAAGAGGGGGCATCTATAAGGGGAGGGAGCCATCTATAAGGGGAGGGGGCCATCTATAAGGGGGGAGAAGAGGGGGCATCTATAATGGGGGGGGGAGAGGGGGCCATCTATAAGGGGAGGGGGGTCATCTATAAGGGGGGGAGAAGAGGGGGGCATCTATAATGGGGGGGGAGAGGGGGCATCTATAAGGGGAGGGGGTATCTATAAGGGGGGGGAGAGGGGGGCATCTATAATGGGGGGGAGGAGGGGGCATCTATAATGGGGGTAGAGAGGGGGCATCTATAAGGGGGGGAGGGGGCCATCTATAAGTGTAGGGCAAACTGGCTGCAGACACTGGGAGATAGATATATGCACAATTATTATTATCAGGGCCCCTCAGGTGTCTGTATTGTAGGGGGTCACTTGCATTAGTCACTAGGTGAGAGATATATCTATCTATATACACATCTTGTGGGGGGTCACTATGGCTGCAGTTAGAAGTCTAGCTCAGTATGTATAGACTGTTGCAAGCTTTTAAAGGGAACCTGTCACCCCCGGTGACGGGGTGACAGGCTCCCAACCCCCCGTTAGAGCCCCCTATACTCACCTCATCGCGCCGGGTCCCGCTTCTGAAGATGGTCGGGTCACGGAGATCTCAGCCGCTGCAGCCCGGCGCGCACACTGAGAGATGAGTCCAACACTCATAGAGAATGACGGAGCGCTGGACTCTCCCGTCATTCTCTATGAGCGTTGGACTCATCTCTCAGCGCACGCCGGGCTGCAGCGGCTGAAATCTCCGTGACCCGACCATCTTCAGAAGCGGGACCCGGCGCGATGAGGTGAGTATAGGGGGTTCTAACGGGGGGTTGGGAGCCTGTCACCCCGGCACGGGGGTCGACAGGTTCCCTTTAAGTTCAAGTTCAGAAGAGTAAGCCTCATTAGAAGGCTAGCCAAGTGAAGCTGAAGTACTGAGTCAGACTGAAAACGTTCAACATGGAAACTTGCAACTTGACAACCATATACAAACTAAGAAAAGAAAGGATCTAAAGGAGGAGGAGGAGGAGGAGGAGGAGGAGGCTGCCGTGGCCTCTGCACACAGTAAGTCCCATTTAACATAACATTAATTTTACATGGTTTAAAATGTTGGCGACCAAATATTCTATTTGGCGCCTAAATTTTTCAGGTTAGGAGCCAATGGCTCCTAGGTAAATTTTTTAGTCTGGAGCCCTGGCCCAGGTGCCACACTGAGTCAAACGCCTTCCTAAAGTCCACAAAACAGGAGAAGATCTTGCCCCGTTTGGTGTTGTGGACGTGGGTTTTGATGAGGCTGTGCAGGGTGTAGATGTGGTCGGTGGTTCGGCATGAAACCGGCTTGACTTTTACTGAGGACCTGATGCTGTGTGAGGAAGGTGAGGACTCTTCTGTGGATGATACTGAGGACCTGATGCTGTGTGAGGAAGGTGAGGACTCTTCTGTGGATGATACTGAGGACCTGATGCTGTGTGAGGAAGGTGAGGACTCTTCTGTGGATAATACTGAGGACCTGATGCTGTGTGAGGAAGGTGAGGACTCTTCTGTGGATGATACTGAGGACCTCATACTGTGTGAGGAAGGTGAGGACTCTTCTGTGGATGATACTGAGGACCTGATGCTGTGTGAGGAAGGTGAGGACTCTTCTGTGGATGATAGTGAGGACCTCATGCTGTGTGAGGAAGGTGAGGACTCTTCTGTGGATGATACTGAGGACCTGATGCTGTGTGAGGAAGGTGAGGACTCTTCTGTGGATGATACTGAGGACCTGATGCTGTGTGAGGAAGGTGAGGACTCTTCTGTGGATGATAGTGAGGACCTCATGCTGTGTGAGGAAGGTGAGGACTCTTCTGTGGATGATACTGAGGACCTGATGCTGTGTGAGGAAGGTGAGGACTCTTCTGTTGATGATACTGAGGACCTCATGCTGTGTGAGGAAGGTGAGGACTCTTCTGTATATGATACTGAAGACCTCATACTGTGTGAGGAAGGTGAGGACTCTTCTGTGGATGATACTGAGGACCTGATGCTGTGTGAGGAAGGTGAGGACTCTTCTGTTGATGATAGTGAGGACCTGATGCTGTGTGAGGAAGGTGAGGACTCTTCTGTGGATGATACTGAGGACCTGATGCTGTGTGAGGAAGGTGAGGACTCTTCTGTGGATGATATTGCGGACCTGATGCTGTGTGAGGAAGGTGAGGACTCTTCTGTATATGATACTGAGGACCTCATGCTGTGTGAGGAAGGTGAGGACTCTTCTGTGGATGATACTGAGGACCTGATGCTGTGTGAGGAAGGTGAGGACTCTTCTGTGGATGATACTGAGGACCTGATGCTGTGTGAGGAAGGTGAGGACTCTTCTGTGGATGATACTGAGGACCTCATGCTGTGTGAGGAAGGTGAGGACTCTTCTGTATATGATACTGAGGACCTGATGCTGTGTGAGGAAGGTGAGGACTCTTCTGTGGATGATACTGAGGACCTCATACTGTGTGAGGAAGGTGAGGACTCTTCTGTATATGATACTGAGGACCTGATGCTGTGTGAGGAAGGTGAGGACTCTTCTGTGGATGATACTGAGGACCTCATACTGTGTGAGGAAGGTGAGGACTCTTCTGTGGATGATACTGAGGACCTGATGCTGTGTGAGGAAGGTGAGGACTCTTCTGTGGATGATAGTGAGGACCTGATGCTGTGTGAGGAAGGTGAGGACTCTTCTGTGGATGATAGTGAGGACCTCATGCTGTGTGAGGAAGGTGAGGACTCTTCTGTATATGATACTGAGGACCTGATGCTGTGTGAGGAAGGTGAGGACTCTTCTGTGGATGATACTGAGGACCTGATGCTGTGTGAGGAAGGTGAGGACTCTTCTGTATATGATACTGAGGACCTGATGCTGTGTGAGGAAGGTGAGGACTCTTCTGTGGATGATAGTGAGGACCTCATGCTGTGTGAGGAAGGTGAGGACTCTTCTGTGGATGATACTGAGGACCTCATACTGTGTGAGGAAGGTGAGGACTCTTCTGTGGATGATATTGAGGACCTGATGCTGTGTGAGGAAGGTGAGGACTCTTCTGTGGATGATATTGAGGACCTGATGCTGTGTGAGGAAGGTGAGGACTCTTCTGTTGATGATACTGAGGACCTGATGCTGTGTGAGGAAGGTGAGGACTCTTCTGTGGATGATACTGAGGACCTGATGCTGTGTGAGGAAGGTGAGGACTCTTCTGTTGATGATGCCGCTGAATAGCTTTCCCAGATTGCTGCTCACACAGATCCCACGGTAGTTCGCTGGGTCATATTTGTCCCCACTTTTATGAATGGGGGTTATGAGGCCTCGGTTCCAGTCTTGTGGGAAGTGTCCGGAGCTCAGGACGAGGGTGAACAGTTTGGCCAGTGCAGCGTGGATGTCTGGCGGGCTGTATTTCAGCATCTCGGGCGGGATGCCGTCAGCACCACTGGCCTTTCTGCATCTGAGTAGAGTGATGTTCTCCTGTATTTCCTGTGTGGTGATTGGTCGGTCCAGGGGGGTCTGGAAGTCCTTGATTGCCTCTTCCATGTGCCTCAGTTTTGTGGTGATTTCTTTCTGTTCCTGGGTTTGCTCTTCTTCAGGGATGTTTTTGTAGAGGTCCCTAAAGTAGTTGAGCCAGATGGTGCCATTTTGGATATGGAGAGAGTTTTTCTTGGGCTTTGTGCCGATATGATGCCAGGTCTCCCAGAATGAGTTGTCCTGGAGGGAGTCCTCCAGCCGGTGGATCTTGTGGGAGAGGTAGCTCTGTTTTTTCTCTCTGAGGGTGCGCTTGTATTTCCTCTGTAGGGTGTCATAGGCTTCCCTCGCAGTCCTGTCATTGGGGTCTCTGTGCTTTTTGTTTGAGGCTGTCCTTAGGGAGTGACGTAGGGCCTTGCATTCCTTGTCAAACCATTTCTGGGACTCTTTATTAGAGGGTCTCTTGACGCTGGTTTGTTCAAGGTCTGCTAGTTCTGCCATTGTGTACAGGATCTTGTTAAAGTCCTTCACTGCCAGAGTGACCCCTTGTTGGCTTGGCTGATAGGGAGTGCTGTGAAAGTTTTCGAGCATCTCTTTGATTTCCACTCGATCGGTCGCGTTGGTGTATTTAGTGGCAGATTGTCTGCACCACTTGAAGGATGGTGGCAGGTTGTAGAGACCCGTCTGGCAGGGCTGTGTGGACGCTCCCTTGGTGGATCTCATGTACAGCAGGATCTGGTTATGGTCTGAGAGG
This sequence comes from Dendropsophus ebraccatus, assembly GCF_027789765.1. NCBI lineage: Eukaryota > Metazoa > Chordata > Amphibia > Anura > Hylidae > Dendropsophus > Dendropsophus ebraccatus. The sequence goes on along the minus strand of NC_091456.1, from coordinate 207,610 downwards.
TGTGTGTCCGGGGTGACTATGAAGGCGTTGATATTTTGGGGGTCTGCGTCTGTGATGGCATAGTCCACCACACTGTTGCCCACGTGGGAGTTTACCGTGAATCGCCCTAAACAGTCGCCCCTGATACGCCCGTTCATGATGTACAGTCCCAGGCTCCGGCACAGGTTCAGCAGTTTTTTCCCACTCTTGTTAACAGTCCTGTCATAGCTGTTCCGTACTGTCTGTGTGGGGTCTGAGTAGTAGTCACCTCCTAGGATATATGTGTTGCCATCGGAGGTGACATAGTCCTTTTCCACACCTGTCCTGGCGTTGAGGTCTCCGCAGATCAGCACCCGACCCTGGCACTGGAATTGGGCAGCCTCATTTTGTAGGACCTCATAGATGTCTGGGTTGTGGTAGGGGGACTCAGCTGGGGGGATGTATATAGCACACAGGTAGATGTCACACTGTGAAGCGAGGATGGAGCTGCTTATTTTAATCCAGATGTGGTTGTCCCCCCGTTTGACTGCTGTCATGTGATCTTTCAGCTCCTCCTTGTACCAGATCACTATGCCCCCTGAGCGCCGGCCCTGTTTGGTACTTCTGTTTTTCTGGGCAGGGACAGAGAATTCCTTGTAGCCCATGGGTGCTATCTATCTCCTATCTCCTATCTATCTCCTATCTATCTATCTCCTATCTATCTATCTATCTATCTATCTATCTATCTATCTATCTATCTATCTCCTATCTATCTCCTATCTATCTATCTCCTATCTATCTATCTATCTCCTATCTATCTCCTATCTATCTATCTATCTCCTATCTATCTCCTATCTATCTCCTATCTATCTCCTATCTATCTATCTATCTATCTATCTATCTCCTATCTATCTATCTATCTATCTATCTATCTATCTATCTATCTATCTATCTCCTATCTATCTCCTATCTATCTATCTCCTATCTATCTATCTATCTCCTATCTATCTCCTATCTATCTATCTCCTATCTATCTCCTATCTATCTATCTCCTATCTATCTATCTCCTATCTATCTATCTATCTATCTATCTATCTATCTATCTATCTATCTATCTATCTCCTATCTATCTATCTCCTATCTATCTATCTCCTATCTATCTATCTCCTATCTATCTATCTCCTATCTATCTATCTCCTATCTATCTATCTCCTATCTATCTATCTATCTCCTATCTATCTCCTATCTATCTCCTACCTATCTCCTATCTATCTATCTCCTATCTATCTATCTATCTATCTCTCTATCTATCTCCTATCTATCTATCTATCTATCTATCTATCTATCTATCTATCTATCTATCTATCTCTCTATCTATCTCCTATCTATCTCCTATCTATCTATCTCCTATCTATCTATCTCCTATCTATCTATCTCCTATCTATCTATCTCCTATCTATCTATCTCCTATCTATCTATCTCCTATCTATCTATCTCCTATCTATCTATCTATCTATCTATCTCCTATCTATCTCCTATCTATCTATCTCCTATCTATCTATCTCCTATCTATCTATCTCCTATCTATCTATCTCCTATCTATCTATCTCCTATCTATCTCCTATCTATCTATCTATCTCCTATCTATCTATCTCCTATCTATCTATCTATCTATCTATCTATCTATCTCTCTATCTATCTCCTATCTATCTATCTATCTATCTATCTATCTATCTATCTATCTCCTATCTATCTCCTATCTATCTCCTATCTATCTCCTATCTATCTCCTATCTATCTCCTATCTATCTCCTATCTATCTCCTATCTATCTCCTATCTATCTCCTATCTATCTCCTATCTATCTCCTATCTATCTCCTATCTATCTCCTATCTATCTCCTATCTATCTCCTATCTATCTCCTAACTATCTCCTATCTATCTCCTATCTATCTCCTATCTATCTCCTATCTATCTCCTATCTATCTCCTATCTATCTCCTATCTATCTCCTATCTATCTCCTATCTATCTCCTATCTATCTCCTATCTATCTCCTATCTATCTCCTATCTATCTATCTATCTATCTATCTATCTATCTATCTATCTATCTATCTATCTATCTATCTTCTATCTATCTCCTATCTATCTCCTATCTATCTCCTATCTATCTTCTATCTATCTACTGGTGTTGAAGGTGGTGTTTATATATATATATATATATATATATATATCTATATATATATATATATATATAAAAATATAAATGTCTGTCTGTTGAGGTTGGGTATATATGTGTGTGTGTTTGTGTATGTATGTATATATATATCTCTATCTATCTCTATCTATGCTGGGGGTGTCTGGCACAGGCGGCTGGTTAGGCAATGTCTGCAGAGACAATCCAGGCTGTACTTACCTCTCTGTATTGTGACCTGTTAGTAATGCAATGACCTCTCTCCCCCCACCCTCTTTGTTTTCTCAGGCGCAGATTGTGCTGCTGGTGATATTATTATTGGCCATAGCTGACTACTTTATAGGAGCATTTATTCCCATGGAAGATAAGAAGCCCAAAGGGTTCTTTGGTTATAAAGGTATTTATTGTTATAGAGGAAGCTGAAAAAGTAATGGCTGAAGGTTTGTCTGACCCCAGTGACTGTAATATGCTGGGGCCGGGGCTGGGGGACGTGGTGGTGGTGTATACTTACCTATGCTGCTGGGGTTGTCCGACCTGAGTTATTGTAGTATACTGGTGCCAGGGCTGTATGGTAGATATATATACTGTAACCAGGGCACTATCAGCTGTATGGTAGATATATATATATATATATATATATATATATATATATACTGTAACCAGGGCACTATCAGCTGTATGATATATACTGTAACCAGGGCACTATCAGCTGTATGATATATACTGTAACCAGGGCACTATCAGCTGTATGATAGATATATATACTGTAACCAGGGCACTATCAGCTGTATGGTAGATATATATACTGTAACCAGGGCACTATCAGCTGTATGACATATATATATATATATATATATATATATATATATATATATATACACACACTGTAACCAGGGCACTATCAGCTGCATGACATCGCCTAGACCACTAGCTTCTCTTCTACATGGAGTCATCAGGTGCGGGTAAATGGCGCTGCACTGTGTAAAGAACGTCCGCCAAGTGCTTCATAGTAACGGCTGTTTTTACTTTTCTTTCATCCAGCTGAAATCTTCAGTGAAAACTTTGGACCTGACTTCCGGGATGATGAAACTTTCTTTAGTGTTTTTGCTATTTTCTTTCCTGCTGCGACTGGTATCCTGGCAGGAGCCAATATCTCAGGGGATCTAGCGGTAAGTATACACGTTGTGTACCAGTCAGTAATAGTACAGGGGGATAGTGCGGTGAGTATACATGTCATCTACTAGTCAGTAATAGTATGGGGAGGATAGTGCGGGGAGTATACATGTCATCTACTAGTCAGTAATAGTACAGGAGGAGGATAGTGCGGTGAGCATACATGTCATCTACTAGTCAGTAATAGTACAGGGGGATAGTGCGGGGGGGTATACATGTCATCTACCAGTCAGTAATAGTACAGGGGGAGGATAGTGCGGGGAGTATACATGTCATCTACTAGTCAGTAATAGTACAGGGGGAGGATAGTGCGGGGAGTATACATGTCATCTACTAGTCAGTAATAGTACAGGGGGAGGATAGTGCGGGGAGTATACATGTCATCTACTAGTCAGTAATAGTACAGGGGGATAGTGCGGGGAGTATACATGTCATCTACTAGTCAGTAATAGTACAGGGGGAGGATAGTGCGGGGAGTATACATGTCATCTACTAGTCAGTAATAGTACAGGGGGAGGATAGTGCGGGGAGTATACATGTCATCTACTAGTCAGTAATAGTACAGGGGGATAGTGCGGGGAGTATACATGTCATCTACTAGTCAGTAATAGTACAGGAGGAGGATAGTGCGGGGAGTATACATGTCATCTACTAGTCAGTAATAGTACAGGGGGAGGATAGTGCGGGGAGTATACATGTCATCTACTAGTCAGTAATAGTACAGGAGGAGGATAGTGCGGGGAGTATACATGTCATCTACTAGTCAGTAATAGTACAGGAGGAGGATAGTGCGGGGAGTATACATGTCATCTACTAGTCAGTAATAGTACAGGGGGAGGATAGTGCGGGGAGTATACATGTCATCTACTAGGTCAGTAATAGTACAGGGGGATAGTGCGGGGAGTATACATGTCATCTACTAGTCAGTAATAGTACAGGAGGAGGATAGTGCGGGAGTATACATGTCATCCTACTAGTCAGTAATAGTACAGGGGGAGGATAGTGCGGTGAGTATACATGTCATCTACTAGTCAGTAATAGTACAGGAGGAGGATAGTGCGGGGAGTATACATGTCATCTACTAGTCAGTAATAGTACAGGGGGATAGTGCGGGGAGTATACATGTCATCTACTAGTCAGTAATAGTACAGGGGGAGGATAGTGCGGTGAGTATACATGTCATCTACTAGTCAAAAATAGTACAGGGGGATAGTGCGGGGAGTATACATGTCATCTACTAGTCAGTAATAGTATGGGGAGGATAGTGCGGGGAGTATACATGTCATCTACTAGTCAGTAATAGTACAGGAGGAGGATAGTGCGGGGAGTATACATGTCATCTACTAGTCAGTAATAGTACAGGAGGAGGATAGTGCGGGGAGTATACATGTCATCTACTAGTCAGTAATAGTACAGGGGAGGATAGTGCGGGGAGTATACATGTCATCTACTAGTCAGTAATAGTACAGGGGGAGGATAGTGCGGGGAGTATACATGTCATCTACTAGTCAGTAATAGTATGGGGAGGATAGTGCGGGGAGTATACATGTCATCTACTAGTCAGTAATAGTACAGGGGGAGGATAGTGCGGGGAGTATACATGTCATCTACTAGTCAGTAATAGTACAGGAGGATAGTGCGGGGAGTATACATGTCATCTACTAGTCAGTAATAGTACAGGGGGAGGATAGTGCGGGGAGTATACATGTCATCTACTAGTCAGTAATAGTACAGGGGGAGGATAGTGTGGGGAGTATACATGTCATCTACTAGTCAGTAATAGTACAGGGGGAGGATAGTGTGGGGAGTATACATGTCATCTACTAGTCAGTAATAGTATGGGGAGGATAGTGCGGGGAGTATACATGTCATCTACTAGTCAGTAATAGTATGGGGAGGATAGTGCGGGGAGTATACATGTCATCTACTAGTCAGTAATAGTACAGGGGGAGGATAGTGCGGGGAGTATACATGTCATCTACTAGTCGGTAATAGTACAGGGGGATAGTGCGGGGAGTATACATGTCATCTACTAGTCAGTAATAGTACAGGGGGAGGATAGTGCGGGGAGTATACATGTCATCTACTAGTCAGTAATAGTACAGGGGGATAGTGCGGGGAGTATACATGTCATCTACTAGTCAGTAATAGTACAGGGGGAGGATAGTGCGGGGAGTATACATGTCATCTACTAGTCGGTAATAGTACAGGGGGAGGATAGTGCGGGGAGTATACATGTCATCTACTAGTCAGTAATAGTACAGGGGGATAGTGCGGGGAGTATACATGTCATCTACTAGTCAGTAATGTACAGGGGGAGGATAGTGCGGGGAGTATACATGTCATCTACTAGTCAGTAATAGTACAGGGAGGAGGATAGTGCGGGAGAGTATACATGTCATCCTACTAGTCGCAGGAAATAGTACTAGGTGGAGGATAGTGCTAGGTGGAGTAATACATGTCATCATGCTACCTAGTCAGTAATAGTACAGGGGGGAGGATAGTGCCGGGGGAGTATACATGTCATCTACTAGTCAGTAATAGTACAGGGAGGAATAGTGCGGGAGTATACATGTCATCTACCTAGTCAGTAATAGTACCTGGGGAGTATGTGCGGGGATGATTATACATGTACATCTACTAGTCAGTAAATAGTACATGGGGCGGATAGTGCGGGGGAGTATACATTTCATCTACTAGTCAGTATAGTACATGGGGAGGATAGTGCAGGGGAGTATACAATGTTCATCTACTAGTCAGTAAATAGTACAGGGGGATAGTGCAGGGAGTATACATGTCATCTACTAGTCAGTAATAGTACAGGGGGAGGATAGTGCGGGGAGTATACATGTCATCTACTAGTCAGTAATAGTACAGGGGGAGGAGAGTGCGGTGAGTATACATGTCATCTACTAGTCAGTAATAGTAGGGGGAGGATAGTGCGGGGAGTATACATGTCATCTACTAGTCAGTAATAGTACAGGGAGGATAGTGCGTGGAGTATCACATGTCATCTACTAGTCAGTAATAGTACAGGGGGAGGATAGTGCGGGAGTATACATGTCATCTACTAGTCAGTAATAGTACAGGGGGAGGATAGTGCGGGGAGTATACATGTCATCTACTAGTCAGTAATAGTACAAGGGGGGAGGATAAGTGCGGGGAGTATACATGTCATCTACTAGTCAGTAATAGTACAGGAGGAGGATAGTGCGGGGAGTTACATGTCATCTACTAGTCAGTAATAGTACAGGAGGGAGGATAGTGCGGGAGTATACATGTCATCTACTAGTCAGTAATAGTAGTAGGGAGGATAGTGCGGGGAGTATACATGTCATCTACTAGTCAGTAATAGTAGGGGGAGGATAGTGCGGGAGTATAACATGTCATCTACTAGTCAGTAATAGTAGGGGAGGATAGTGCGGGAGTATACATGTCATCTACTAGTCAGTAATAGTAAAGGAGGAGGATAGTGCGGGAGTATACATGTCATCTACTAGTCAGTAATAGTACAGGAGGAGGAGAGTGCGGGGAGTATACATGTCATCTACCAGTCATAATAGTACAGGAGGAGGATAGTGCGGGGAGTATACATGTCATCTACTAGTCAGTAATAGTATGGGAGGATAGTGCGGGGAGTATACATGTCATCTACTAGTCAGTAATAGTACAGGAGGAGGATAGTGCGGGGAGTATACATGTCATCTACTAGTCAGTAATAGTACAGGAGGATAGTGCGGGGAGTATACATGTCATCTACTAGTCAGTAATAGTACAGGGGGAGGATAGTGCGGTGAGTATACATGTCATCTACTAGTCAGTAATAGTACAGGGGGAGGATAGTGCGGGGAGTATACATGTCATCTACTAGTCAGTAATAGTATGGGGAGGATAGTGCGGGGAGTATACATGTCATCTACTAGTCAGTAATAGTACAGGAGGATAGTGCGGGGAGTATACATGTCATCTACTAGTCAGTAATAGTACAGGGAGGATAGTGCGGGGAGTATACATGTCATCTACTAGTCAGTAATAGTACAGGGCGGATAGTGCGGGGAGTATACATGTCATCTACTAGTCAGTATAGTAGGGAGGATAGTGCGGGGAGTATACATGTCATCCTACTAGTCAGTAATAGTACAGGGGGATAGTGCAGGGAGTATACATGTCATTCTACTAGTCAGTAATAGTAATGGGGAGGATAGTGCGGGGAGTATACATGTCATCTACTAGTCAGTAATAGTACAGGGGGATAGTGCGGTGAGCATACATGTCATCTACTAGTCAGTAATAGTACAGGGGGAGGATAGTGCGGTGAGTATACATGTCATCTACTAGTCAGTAATAGTACAGGGGGATAGTGCGGGGAGTATACATGTCATCTACTAGTCAGTAATAGTACAGGAGGATAGTGCGGGGAGTATACATGTCATCTACTAGTCAGTAATAGTACAGGGGGAGGATAGTGCGGGGAGTATACATGTCATCTACTAGTCAGTAATAGTACAGGGGGAGGATAGTGCGGGGAGTATACATGTCATCTACTAGTCAGTAATAGTACAGGGGGAGGATAGTGCGGGGAGTATACATGTCATCTACTAGTCAGTAATAGTACAGGAGGAGGATAGTGCGGGGAGTATACATGTCATCTACTAGTCAGTAATAGTACAGGAGGAGGATAGTGCGGGGAGTATACATGTCATCTACTAGTCAGTAATAGTACAGGGGGAGGATAGTGCGGGGAGTATACATGTCATCTACCAGTCAGTAATAGTATGGGGAGGATAGTGCGGGGAGTATACATGTCATCTACTAGTCAGTAATAGTACAGGGAGGATAGTGCGGGGAGTATACATGTCATCTACCAGTCAGTAATAGTATGGGGAGGATAGTGCGGGGAGTATACATGTCATCTACTAGTCAGTAATAGTACAGGGAGGATAGTGCTGGGGAGTAATACATGTCATCTACTAGTCAGTAGATAGTACAGGGGGAGGATAGTGCGGGGAGTATACATGTCATCTACTAGTCGTAATAGTACAGGGGGAGGGATAGTGCGGGGATGTATACATTGTCATCTACTAGTCAGTAATAGTACAGGGGGAGGATAGTGCGGGGAGTATACATGTCATCTACTAGTCAGTAATAGTACAGGAGGAGGATAGTGCGGTGAGTATACATGTCATCTACTAGTCAGTAATAGTACAGGGGGAGGATAGTGCGGTGAGTATACATGTCATCTACTAGTCAGTAATAGTACAGGAGGATAGTGCGGGGAGTATACATGTCATCTACTAGTCAGTAATAGTACAGGGGGAGGATAGTGCGGGGAGTATACATGTCATCTACCAGTCAGTAATAGTATGGGGAGGATAGTGCGGGGAGTATACATGTCATCTACTAGGAGGAGGATAGTGCGGGGAGTATACATGTCATCTACTAGTCAGTAATAGTACAGGGGGAGGATAGTGCGGGGAGTATACATGGCATCTACTAGTCAGTAATAGTACAGGGGGAGGATAGTGCGGGAGTAGTATACATGTCATACTACTAGTCAGTAATCGGTACAGGGGGAGCGATAGTGCTGGGAGTATTACATGTCATCTATATTCAGCTAATTAGTACAGGGGGATAGTGCGGGAGTATACATGTCATCTACTAGTACAGTAATAGTACAGGGGAGGATATTGCGGGGAGTTCTACATAGATCATTACTAGTCAGTAATAGTACAGGAGGAGGATAGTGCGGGGAGTACTACATGTCATCTACCAGTCAGTAATAGTAACAGGAGGAGGATAGTGCGGGGAGTATACATGTCATCTACTAGTCAGTAATAGTACAGGAGGAGGATAGTACGGGAGTATACATGTCATCTACTAGTCAGTAATAGTACAGGGGGAGGATAGTGCGGGGAGTATACATGTCATCTACTAGTCAGTAATAGTACAGGGGGAGGATAGTGCGGGGAGTATACATGTCATCTACTAGTCAGTAATAGTACAGGAGGAGGATAGTGCGGGGAGTATACATGTCATCTACTAGTCAGTAATAGTATGGGGAGGATAGTGCGGGGAGTATACATGTCATCTACTAGTCAGTAATAGTACAGGGGGATAGTGCGGTGAGCATACACATCATGTACCCGTCAGTAATAGTATGGGGAGGAGATATATTGCTTTTAGGGCTATATTCACATATGGCGTGTAATTAGCTGTGTGACAGGAGAGCTGATCATACAATGCGAGCACCCCCAGAATTTTCTGCTACTGAATGTGGACACGCAGCAGCTGTACACATGGGCAGTGATTACGTCTCCTGCTCTGTACATGCTTGGGAATGGGTGTCAATCAATAGCAGGTCTGTGAGGGAGCAAAGGTCAGGGAACAAATATCGGCACAGAGGGGCCCCGACTGCAGTATGACAGGAAGGGGGACACCTAGTGGCCATATGTATAATGCTGATTTGAACATAGAATACATAAAGGGAGGATATTGCAGACCTGCTTGTTATCACCACCCCGGCTGAATAATTAACGTCCGTGCCGCATTCTCTGGATACATGGGGGCGGCCTGGTTACACCGCAGTCTCTGGATACATGGGGGCGGCCTGGTTACACCGCAGTCTCTGGATACATGGGGGCGGCCTGGTTACACCGCAGTCTCTGGATACATGGGGGCGGCCTGGTTACACCGCAGTCTCTGATACATGGGGGCGCCGGGCCTGTTACACCGCAGTCTCTGGATACATGGGGGCGGCCTGGTTACACCGCAGTCTCTGGATACATTGGGGGCGGCCTGGTTACACCGCAGTCTCTGGATACATGGGGAGGCGGCCTGGTTACACCGCAGTCTGCTGGTACATGGGGGCGGGCCGGGCCTGGTTTACACCGCAGTCCTCTGGATACATGGGGGGCGGCCCTGGTTACACCGCAGTCTCTGGATACATGGGGGCGGCCTGGTTACACCGCAGAGTCCTCTGGATACATGGGGGCGGCCCTGGTTACACCGCAGGTCCTGGATACATGGGGCGGCCTGGTTACACCGCAGTCTCTGGCTACATAGGGGGCGGCCTGGTTACACCGCATCTCTGGATACATGGGGGCGGCCTGGTTACACCGCAGTCTCTGGATACATGGGGGCGGCCTGGTTACACCGCAGTCTCTGGATACATGGGGCGGCCTGGTTACACCGCAGTCTCTGGATACATGGGGCGGCCTGGTTACACCGCAGTCTCTGGATACATGGGGGCGGCCGGGCCTGGTTACACCGCAGTCTCTGGATACATGGGGGCGGCCTGTTACACCGCAGTCTCTGGATACATGGGGGCGCCGGGCCTGGTTACACCGACAGTCCTCTGGATACATGGGGGCGGCCGGGCCTGGTTACACCGCAGTCTCTGGATACATGGGGCGGCCGGGCCTGGTTACACCGCTAGTCTCTGGATACAGGGGGGCGGCCTGGTTACACCGCAGTCTCTGGATACATGGGGGCGGCTGGTTACACCGCAGTCTCTGGATACATGGGGGCGGCCTGGTTACACCGCAGTCTCTGGATACATGGGGGCGGCCTGGTTACACCGCAGTCTCTGGATACATGGGGGCGGCCTGGTTACACCGCAGTCTCTGGATACATGGGGGCGGCCTGGTTACACCGCAGTCTCTGATACATGGGGGCGGCCGGCCTGGTTACACCGCAGTCTCTGGATACATGGGGGCGGGCCTGGTTACACCGCAGTCTCTGGATACATGGGGGCGGCCTGGTTACACCGCAAGTCTCTGGATACATGGGGCGGCTGGTTACACCGCAGTCCTCTGGATACATGGGGGCGGCCTGGTTACACCGCAGTCTCTGGATACATGGGGGCGGCCGGGCCTGGTTACACCGCAGTCTCTGGATACATGGGGGCGGCCGGGCCTGGTTTACACCGCAGTCTCTGGATACATGGGGGCGGCCTGGTTACAACCGCAGTCTCTGGATACATGGGGGCGGCCTGTTACACCGCAGTCTCTGGATACATGGGGGCGGCCTGGTTACACCGCAGTCTCTGGATACATGGGGGCGGCCTGGTTACACCGCAGTCTCTGGATACATGGGGGCGGCCGGGCCTGGTTACACCGCAGTCTCTGGATACATGGGGGCGGCCGGGCCTGGTTACACCGCAGTCTCTGGATACATGGGGGCGGCCTGGTTACACCGCAGTCTCTGGATACATGGGGGCGGCCTGGTTACACCGCAGTCTCTGGATACATGGGGGCGGCCTGGTTACACCGCAGTCTCTGGATACATGGGGGCGGCCTGGCTACACCGCAGTCTCTGGATACATGGGGGCGGCCGGGCCTGGTTACACCGCAGTCTCTGGATACATGGGGGCGGCCGGGCCTGGTTACACCGCAGTCTCTGGATACATGGGGGCGGCCTGGTTACACCGCAGTCTCTGGATACATGGGGGCGGCCTGGTTACACCGCAGTCTCTGGATACATGGGGGCGGCCTGGTTACACCGCAGTCTCTGGATACATGGGGGCGGCCGGGCCTGGTTACACCGCAGTCTCTGGCGGCCGGTCACTGATGATAGTTTTTGCTGTGCTTGAACATTTGCTTCCATTGTTCAGGACCCTCAACAAGCCATACCAAAGGGGACGTTGCTGGCCATTCTCGTAACAACCATCGTCTACATGGGGGTCGCTGTTTCTGTGGGTAAGAAGCCGCATTGTTCACAAAGACATAAAATATATGTAATGTCATCAGTCCAAGCCTTCCGGTCATCCTCGTGTAGGTGTGTGGTCAGTGTGGATTACACCGTGTGTGTGTGTGTGTGTGTGTGTGTGTGTGTGTGTGTGTGTGTGTGTGGACAGTGTGGATTACGCCCTGTGTGTGTGTGTGTGTGGGCAGTGTGAATTATGCCGTGTGTGTGGTGTCAGTGTGGATTACACAGTGTGTGTGTGTGGTGTCAGTGTGAATTACACAGTGTGTGTGTGTGGTGTCAGTGTGATTTACACAGTGTGTGTGTGTGGTGTCAGTGTGGATTACACTGTGTGTGTGTGTGGTGTCAGTGTGAATTACACAGTGTGTGTGTGTGTGGTGTCAGTGTGGATTACACAGTGTGTGTGTGTGGTGTCAGTGTGGATTACACAGTGTGTGTGTGTGGTGTCAGTGTGGATTACACAGTGTGTGTGTGTGGTGTCAGTGTGGATTACACAGTGCTTGTGTGTGTGTGTGGTGTCAGTGTGGATTACACAGTGTGTGTGTGTGGTGTCAGTGTGGATTACACAGTGTGTGTGTGTGTGGTGTCAGTGTGGATTACACAGTGTGTGTGTGTGTGTGGTGTCAGTGTGGATTACACAGTGTGTGTGTGTGGTGTCAGTGTGGATTACACAGTGTGTGTGTGTGGTGTCAGTGTGGATTACACAGTGTGTGTGTGTGGTGTCAGTGTGGATTACACAGTGTGTGTGTGTGGTGTCAGTGTGGATTACACAGTGTGTGTGTGTGGTGTCAGTGTGGATTACACAGTGCTTGTGTGTGTGTGTGTGGTGTCAGTGTGGATTACACAGTGTGTGTGTGTGGTGTCAGTGTGGATTACACAGTGTGTGTGTGTGGTGTCAGTGTGGATTACACAGTGTGTGTGTGTGGTGTCAGTGTGGATTACACAGTGCTTGTGTGTGTGTGTGGTGTCAGTGTGGATTACACAGTGTGTGTGTGTGGTGTCAGTGTGGATTACACAGTGTGTGTGTGTGTGGTGTCAGTGTGGATTACACAGTGTGTGTGTGTGTGTGGTGTCAGTGTGGATTACACAGTGTGTGTGTGTGGTGTCAGTGTGGATTACACAGTGCTTGTGTGTGTGTGTGGTCAGTGTGTATTACACCCTGTGTGTGTGTGTGTGTGTGTGTGTGTGTGTGTGTGTGTGTGTGTGGTCAGTGTGGATTACGCCCTGTGTGTGTGTGTGTGTGTGTATATCTGGTCAGTGTGGATTATGCTGTGTGTGTGTGTGGTCAGTGTGGATTATGCTGTGTGTGTGTGTGTGGTCAGTGTGGATTACACCGTGTGTGTGTGTGTGTGGTCAGTGTGGATTACACCCTGTGTGTGTGTGTGTGTGGTCAGTGTGGATTACACCGTGTGTGTGTGTGTGGTCAGTGTGGATTATGCTGTGTGTGTGGATTATGCTGTGTGTGTGTGTGTGGTCAGTGTGGATTATGCTGTGTGTGTGTGGTCAGTGTGGATTATGCTGTGTGTGTGTGTGTGGTCAGTGTGGATTATGCTGTGTGTGTGTGTGGTCAGTGTGGATTATGCTGTGTGTGTGTGTGTGTGTGTGGTCAGTGTGGATTATGCTGTGTGTGTGGTCAGTGTGGATTATGCTGTGTGTGTGTGTGTGGTCAGTGTGGATTATGCTGTGTGTGTGTGTGGTCAGTGTGGATTATGCTGTGTGTGTGTGTGGTCAGTGTGGATTATGCTGTGTGTGTGTGGTCAGTGTGGATTATGCTGTGTGTGTGTGTGGTCAGTGTGGATTATGCTGTGTGTGTGTGGTCAGTGTGGATTATGCTGTGTGTGTGTGTGGTCAGTGTGGATTATGCTGTGTGTGTGTGGTCAGTGTGGATTATGCTTGTGTGTGTGTGTGTGTGGTCAGTGTGTGTGTGTGTGTGTGGTCAGTGTGTGTGGTCAGTGTGGATTATGCTGTGTGTGTGGTCAGTGTGGATTACACCCTGTGTGTGTGTGTGGTCAGTGTGGATTATGCTGTGTGTGTGGTCAGTGTGGATTATGCTGTGTGTGTGGTCAGTGTGGATTATGCTGTGTGTGTGTGTGGTCAGTGTGGATTATGCTGTGTGTGTGTGGTCAGTGTGGATTATGCTTGTGTGTGTGTGTGTGTGGTCAGTGTGTGTGTGTGTGTGTGTGTGGTCAGTGTGTGTGGTCAGTGTGGATTATGCTGTGTGTGTGTGGTCAGTGTGGATTATGCTGTGTGTGTGGTCAGTGTGGATTACACCCTGTGTGTGTGTGTGGTCAGTGTGGATTATGCTGTGTGTGTGGTCAGTGTGGATTATGCTGTGTGTGTGGTCAGTGTGGATTATGCTGTGTGTGTGTGTGTGGTCAGTGTGGATTATGCTGTGTGTGTGTGTGTGTGGGGTCAGTGTGGATTATGCTGTGTGTGTGTGGTCAGTGTGGATTACACCCCGTGTGTGTGTGTGGTCAGTGTGTATTACACCGTGTGTGTGTGGTCAGTGTGGATTACACCCTGTGTGTGTGTGTGTGTGTGGTCAGTGTGGATTACACCCTGTGTGTGTGTGTGTGTGTGTGTGTGTGTGTGGTCAGTGTGGATTACGCTGTGTGTGTGTGTGTGTGGTCAGTGTGGATTACGCCCTGTGTGTGTGTGTGTGGGCAGTGTGGATTACACCCTGTGTGTGTGGTCAGTGTGGATTACGCCCTCTGTGTGTGTATATGGTCAGTGTAGATTACACAGTGTGTGTGTGTGTGGATTATGCTGTGTGTGTGTGGTCAGTGTGGATTATGCTGTGTGTGTGTGGTCAGTGTGGATTATGCTGTGTGTGTGTGGTCAGTGTGGATTATGCTGTGTGTGTGTGGATTATGCTGTGTGTGTGTGGTCAGTGTGGATTATGCTGTGTGTGTGTGGGCAGTGTGGATTACACCCTGTGTGTGTGGTCAGTGTGGATTATGCTGTGTGTGACAGATTAGGGACTGGACTGACTGATCCCTGTGACTGTGCTGATACACTGCCTGCTTCTTCCCTCATCTGTGTGACCGTTCTTCTCTCCGCCAGGCTCGTGCGTTGTACGTGATGCATCCGGTAACGTCAATGACACCCTCTCCTCCGCCCTCACCAACTGCACAGACGCTGCCTGTAAATTGGATTTTGACTTTTCAGACTGTAAACCGAACTGTAAATATGGACTGATGAACAACTTCCAGGTACGTCCTCCTAGATATCAGAGATCTTCTGTCTCTGGGCGGCAGCTGATGGGTCCTTACTGATGGGCAGTCACACATGGGTGGACCCTGATGGGCGGCCACTGATGGGCAGTCACACATGGGTGGACCCTGATGGGCGGCCACTGATGGGCAGTCACACATGGGTGGACCCTGATGGGCGGCCACTGATGGGCAGTCACACATGGGTGGACCCTGATGGGCGGCCACTGATGGGCAGTCACACATGGGTGGACCCTGATGGGCGGCCACTGATGGGCAGTCACGGATGGGTGGACCCTGATGGGCAGTCACACATGGGTGGACCCTGATGGGCAGTCACACATGGGTGGACCCTGATGGGCGGCCACTGATGGGCAGTCACACATGGGTGGACCCTGATGGGCGGCCACTGATGGGCAGTCACGGATGGGTGGACCCTGATGGGCAGTCACGGATGGGTGGACCCTGATGGGCAGTCACGGATGGGCGGCCACTGATGGGCAGTCACACATGGGTGGACCCTGATGGGCGGCCACTGATGGGCAGTCACACATGGGTGGACCCTGATGGGCGGCCACTGATGGGCAGTCACACATGGGTGGACCCTGATGGGCGACCACTGATGGGTTGACCCTGATGGGCAGTCACGGATGGGTGGACCCTGATGGGCAGTCACGGATGGGTGGACCCTGATGGGCAGTCACGGATGGGTGGACCCTGATGGGCAGTCACGGATGGGCGGCCACTGATTTGTGGCAGTATAGTCTGTCGGTGTAATGTATCGTTATAGTCTGTTGGTGTAATGTATCGGTATAGTCTGCCGGTGTAATGTATCGGTATAGTCTGCCGGTGTAATGTATCGGTATAGTCTGTCGGTGTAATGTATCGGTATAGTCTGTCGGTGTAATGTATCGGTATAGTCTGCCGGTGTAATGTATCGGTATAATCTGTCGGTGTAATGTATCGGTATAGTCTGCCGGTGTAATGTATCGGTATAGTCTGTCGGTGTAATGTATCGGTATAGTCTGTCGGTGTAATGTATCGGTATAGTCTGTCGGTGTAATGTATCGGTATAGTCTTCGGTGTAATGTATCGGTATAGTCTGCCGGTGTAATTTATGGGTATAGTCTTCGGTGTAATGTATCGGTATAATCTGTCGGTGTAATGTATCGGTATAGTCTTCGGTGTGCTTTATCGGTATAATCTGTCGGTGTAATGTATCGGTATAGTCTTCGGTGTAATGTATCGGTATAGTCTTCGGTGTGCTTTATCGGTATAGTCTTCGGTGTGCTTTATCGGTATAGTCTTCGGTGTAATGTATCGGTATAGTCTGTCGGTGTAATGTATCGGCATAATCTGTCGGTGTAATGTATCGGTATAGTCTGTCGGTGTAATTTATCGGTATAGTCTGTCGGTGTAATGTATCGGTATAGTCTGTCGGTGTAATGTATCTGTATAGTCTGTCGGTGTAATGTATCTGTATAGTCTGTCGGTGTAATGTATCGGTATAGTCTGTCGGTGTAATGTATCGGTATAGTCTGTCGGTGTAATGTATCGGTATAGTCTGTCGGTGTAATGTATCGGTATAGTCTGTCGGTGTAATGTATCTGTATAGTCTGTTGGTGTAATGTATCGGTATAGTCTGCCGATGTAATGTATCGGTATAGTCTGTCGGTGTAATTTATCGGTATAGTCTTCGGTGTAATGTATCGGTATAGTCTGTCGGTGTAATGTATCGGTATAGTCTGTCGGTGTAATGTATCGGTATAGTCTGTCGGTGCCGTCCTATCTTTATAACCCTCTATGCTGTATCGGTGAGAGCTGGGGATGGCTCCCGGCTCAGTCTACAAGTCGGTTATGAATCTTGATCCTGTTGGTAACCAAATATTCTCTTGCATTTCTCGGCCCCATATTGGTTATGGCCTATCTGTATACTGGTATCACATTCTGTGCTGCTGTATACTCTCCCTCCCTGTGCCGTGGGGTCTCTTTGTCCGCTCCTTGCCTGGTCCTATCCTTGGTACATAATGTATGTCTTATTATCTCCTCTCTCTGACAGGTGATGAGCATGGTGTCTGGATTCGCACCGCTTATTACTGCAGGGATTTTCTCAGCTACTCTCTCATCGGCACTCGCCTCTTTAGTGAGTGCACCCAAGGTTTTCCAGGTGAGATCTTAACACCAGCGGAATGTATTATTTATTTAGTCTCCTATACCAGTGCTGATCACCTCCAGTCCTCATATCCACCAAGAGGTGATGTCATTATACTCATCAGGTAGTATCACAGGTGATATCATTATACCCATCAGGTAGTATCACAGGTGATATCATTATACCCATCAGGTAGTATCACAGGTGATATCATTATACCCATCAGGTAGTATCACAGGTGATATCATTATACCCATCAGGTAGTATCACAGGTGATATCATTATACCCATCAGGTAGTATCACAGATGATATATAATTATACCCATCAGGTAGTATCACAGGTGATATCATTATACCCATCAGGTAGTATCACAGGTGATGTCATTATACCCATCAGGTAGTATCACAGGTGATATCATTATACCCATCAGGTAGTATCACAGGTGATATCATTATACCCATCAGGTAGTATCACAGATGATATATCATTATACCCATCAGGTAGTATCACAGATGATATATCATTATACCCATCAGGTAGTATCACAGATTATATCATTATACCCATCAGGTAGTATCACAGGTGATGTCATTATACCCATCAGGTAGTATCACAGGTGATATCATTATACCCATCAGGTAGTATCACAGGTGATGTCATTATATTTATCAGGTAGTATCACAGGTGATATCATTATACCCATCAGGTAGTATCACAGGTGATATCATTATACCCATCAGGTAGTATCACAGGTGATATATCATTATACCCATCAGGTAGTATCACAGATGATATATCATTATACCCATCAGGTAGTATCACAGATTATATCATTATACCCATCAGGTAGTATCACAGGTGATGTCATTATACCCATCAGGTAGTATCACAGGTGATATCATTATACCCATCAGGTAGTATCACAGGTGATGTCATTATATTTATCAGGTAGTATCACAGGTGATATCATTATACCCATCAGGTAGTATCACAGGTGATATCATTATACCCATCAGGTAGTATCACAGGTGATATCATTATACCCATCAGGTAGTATCACAGGTGATGTCATTATATTTATCAGGTAGTATCACAGGTGATATATAATTATACCCATCAGGTAGTATCACAGATGATATATCATTATACCCATCAGGTAGTATCACAGATGATATATCATTATACTCATCAGGTAGTATCACAGGTGATATCATTATACCCATCAGGTAGTATCACAGGTGATGTCATTATATTTATCAGGTAGTATCACAGATGATATCATTATACCCATCAGGTAGTATCACAGATGATATCATTATACCCATCAGGTAGTATCACAGATGATATCATTATACCCATCAGGTAGTATCACAGGTGATATCATTATACCCATCAGGTAGTATCACAGATGATATCATTATACCCATCAGGTAGTATCACAGGTGATGTCATTATACCCATCAGGTAGTATCACAGGTGATATCATTATACCCATCAGGTAGTATCACAGGTGATATCATTATACTCATCAGGTAGTATCACAGGTGATATCATTATACCCATCAGGTAGTATCACAGGTGATATATAATTATACCCATCAGGTAGTATCACAGGTGATATCATTATACCCATCAGGTAGTATCACAGGTGATATCATTATACCCATCAGGTAGTATCACAGGTGATATCATTATACCCATCAGGTAGTATCACAGGTGATGTCTCTCTTCCTGTGTATATATATAATGTGATATACTATACTAGGTGGGGTGTATACGCAGACTATCTGTTTTCCTGTATATATGTATATACAGTGCTGACCAAAAGTATTGGCCCCCCTGCCATTCTGTCAGATAATCCTCAGTCTCTCCCAGAAAATGATTGCAATCACAGATACTTTGGTAATAATATCTTCATTTACTTTGCTTGCAATGAAAAAACACAAAAGAGAATGAAAAAAAAAGTCATCATTGATCATTTTACACAAAACTCCAAAAATGGTCCGGACAGAAGTATTGGCGCCCTCAGCTTAATACTTGGTAGCACAACCTATAGAGACAATACCGGGGAACCAGCAATGAGTCTCTTACAATCCTTGGCTGGGATCTGAGACCATTGCTGGCGGTCCCTGAGATGTGAAGGACCTTCTCCGAGCGGCCATTGTGGGATCTCTCCACAGGTGTCTATGGGATTCAGCTCTGGACTCATTGCTGCCACTTTACACGTCTCCAGGGCTTTATCTCACCACCATTTTCTAGGGATTTTTGAAGTGTGTTTTGGCTCATTGTCCTGCTGGGAGACCCCTGACCACTGAGGGAGGGAGACCCCTGACCACTGAGGGAGACCCCTGACCACTGAGGGAGACCCCTGACCTCTGAGGGAGACGCCTGACCTCTGAGGGAGACGCCTGACCTCTGAGGGAGACGCCTGACCTCTGAGGGAGACGCCTGACCTCTGAGGGAGACGCCTGACCTCTGAGGGAGACGCCTGACCTCTGAGGGAGACGCCTGACCTCTGAGGGAGACGCCTGACCTCTGAGGGAGACGCCTGACCTCTGAGGGAGACGCCTGACCTCTGAGGGAGACGCCTGACCTCTGAGGGAGACGCCTGACCTCTGAGGGAGACGCCTGACCTCTGAGGGAGACGCCTGACCTCTGAGGGAGACGCCTGACCTCTGAGGGAGACGCCTGACCTCTGAGGGAGACGCCTGACCTCTGAGGGAGACGCCTGACCTCTGAGGGAGACGCCTGACCTCTGAGGGAGACGCCTGACCTCTGAGGGAGACGCCTGACCTCTGAGGGAGACGCCTGACCTCTGAGGGAGACGCCTGACCTCTGAGGGAGACGCCTGACCTCTGAGGGAGACGCCTGACCTCTGAGGGAGACGCGGCTTTCTCACACTGGGCCCTCCATTATGCTGCACAATGTGTTGGCGGTCTTCAGACATAATGCCATGCACAGGGTCACGCAGTCCAGTGCCAGAGGCAGCAAAGCCACCCCAAACCATCAGGGACCCTCCGCCATGTCTGACTGTAGGGACCGGGTTCTTTTCTTTGAAGGCCTCATTTTTTTCCCCTGTAAACTCTATGTTGATGCCTTTTCCCAAAAATCTCAACTTTTCTCTCATCTGACCAGAGAACATTCTTCCAAAAAGTTTTTGGCTTTCTCCCGCCTGGCTTTTTTCTGTCTCTGGGTCAGAAGTGGGAGGGATCTTCCTGGGTCTCCTACCATAGAGTCCCTTCTCATTCAGGTGCTGACGGAAAGTACGGGGGGGGACACTGTTGTACCCTCGGACTGCAGGGCAGCTACAACTTGTTTGGGTCTTAGTCGAGGTTCTTTAGCCGCCATCCACACAATCTTTCAGTGAAATCTCTCATGTTTTTTTTTCAGTCCACATCTCGGGAGGTTAGCCACAGTGCCCACATCTCTGGAGGTTAGCCACAGTGCCCACATCTCGGGAGGTTAGCCACAGTGCCCACATCTCGGGAGGTTAGCCACAGTGCCCACATCTAGGGAGGTTAGCCACAGTGCCCACATCTAGGGAGGTTAGCCACAGTGCCCACATCTAGGGAGGTTAGCCACAGTGCCCACATCTCGGGAGGTTAGCCACAGTGCCCACATCTCGGGAGGTTAGCCGCAGTGCCCACATCTCGGGAGGTTAGCCGCAGTGCCCACATCTCGGGAGGTTAGCCACAGTGCCCACATCTAGGTAGGTTAGCCACAGTGCCTACATCTAGGGAGGTTAGCCACAGTGCTTACATCTAGGGAGGTTAGCCTCAGTGCCCACATCTCGGGAGGTTAGCCACAGTGCCCACATCTCGGGAGGTTAGCCGCAGTGCCCACATCTCGGGAGGTTAGCCACAGTGCCTACATCTAGGGAGGTTAGCCACAGTGCCCACATCTCGGGAGGTTAGCCACAGTGCCCACATCTAGGGAGGTTAGCCACAGTGCCCACATCTCGGGAGGTTAGCCACAGTGCCCACATCTCGGGAGGTTAGCCACAGTGCCCACATCTAGGGAGGTTAGCTGCAGTGCCCACATCTCGGGAGGTTAGCCACAGTGCCCACATCTCGGGAGGTTAGCCGCAGTGCCCACATCTAGGGAGGTTAGCCACAGTGCCCACATCTCGGGAGGTTAGCCACAGTGCCCACATCTCGGGAGGTTAGCCACAGTGCCCACATCTCGGGAGGTTAGCCACAGTGCCCACATCTCGGGAGGTTAGCCACAGTGCCCACATCTCGGGAGGTTAGCCACAGTGCCCACATCTAGGGAGGTTAGCCGCAGGTCCATGGGCTTTACACTTCCTGATGACACTGCGCACGGTGGACACAGGTCTTTGGAGATGGACGTGCTGCTTCCTCACACGTCCTCAGGTCTTTGGAGATGGACGTGCTGCTTCCTCACACGTCCTCAGGTCTTTGGAGATGGACGTGCTGCTTCCTCACACGTCCCTAGGTCTTTGGAGATGGACGTGCTGCTTCCTCACACGTCCTCAGGTCTTTGGAGATGGACGTGCTGCTTCCTCACACGTCCTCAGGTCTTTGGAGATGGACGTGCTGCTTCCTCACACGTCCTCAGGTCTATGGAGATGGACGTGCTGCTTCCTCACACGTCCTCAGGTCTTTGGAGATGGACGTGCTGCTTCCTCACACGTCCTCAGGTCTTTGGAGATGGACGTGCTGCTTCCTCACACGTCCTCAGGTCTTTGGAGATGGACGTGCTGCTTCCTCACACGTCCCCAGGTCTTTGGAGATGGACGTGCTGCTTCCTCACACGTCCTCAGGTCTTTGGAGATGGACGTGCTGCTTCCTCACACGTCCTCAGGTCTTTGGAGATGGACGTGCTGCTTCCTCACACGTCCTCAGGTCTTTGGAGATGGACGTGCTGCTTCCTCACACGTCCTCAGGTCTTTGGAGATGGACGTGCTGCTTCCTCACACGTCCTCAGGTCTTTGGAGATGGACGTGCTGCTTCCTCACACGTCCTCAGGTCTTTGGAGATGGACGTGCTGCTTCCTCACACGTCCTCAGGTCTTTGGAGATGGACGTGCTGCTTCCTCACACGTCCTCAGGTCTTTGGAGATGGACGTGCTGCTTCCTCACACGTCCTCAGGTCTTTGGAGATGGACGTGCTGCTTCCTCACACGTCCTCAGGTCTTTGGAGATGGACGTGCTGCTTCCTCACACGTCCTCAGGTCTTTGGAGATGGACGTGCTGCTTCCTCACACGTCCTCAGGTCTTTGGAGATGGACGTGCTGCTTCCTCACACGTCCTCAGGTCTTTGGAGATGGACGTGCTGCTTCCTCACACGTCCTCAGGTCTTTGGAGATGGACGTGCTGCTTCCTCACACGTCCTCAGGTCTTTGGAGATGGACGTGCTGCTTCCTCACACGTCCCTAGGTCTTTGGAGATGGACGTGCTGCTTCCTCACACGTCCTCAGGTCTTTGGAGATGGACGTGCTGCTTCCTCGCACGTCCCCAGGTCTTTGGCTTCTCTCTTCTCTCCATGTGGTCAGGACAGAGGGGATTAGTTATTGCCACCACCTGGTATGTGCCGCAGGGAAGTAACAGCTGCCGGGAATTACACAAGCAGCACAGGGGTATCTCTAAGGGCGCCAATACTTTTGTCCACCCCCTTTATGGTTGGTGTGGAATTATATACAATTTGGCTTTTTGACAATTCTTTTTGGGGTTTTCCATTGAAGACAAATTACATGAAGAGATTATTACCAAAGTATCTGTGACTGCCATCATTTTCTGGGAGACGGAGGATTATCTGACAGAACGGGAAGGGGGCCAATACTTTTGGTCAGCACTGTATAATGTGATATACTATACTAGCTGGGGTGTATACGCAGACTATCTCTCTTTTTTTCGCTCTCTATAATATATATATATAGTGATATACTATACCAGCTGGGGTGTATACGCAGACTATCTCTCTCTCTCTCTCTCTCTATATATATATATAGATAGATAGATAGATAGATAGATAGATATAGTGATATACCATACTAGCTGGGGTGTATATGCAGACTATTTCTCTCTCTATATATATAATATATACTGTATAGTGATATACTATACTAGCTGGGGTGTATATGCAGACTATTTCTCTCTCTCTCTCTCTCTATCTATATATATATATATATATATATATATATATATATATATATATATATATATACTGTATAGTGATATACTATACTAGCTGGGGTGTATATGCAGACTATTTCTCTCTCTCTCTCTCTCTCTCTATCTATATATATATATATATATATATATACTGTATAGTGATATACCATACTAGCTGGGGTGTATATGCAGACTATTTCTCTCTCTATATATATAATATATACTGTATAGTGATATACTATACTAGCTGGGGTGTATACACAGACTATCTCTCTCTCTCTCTCTATATATATATATATATATATATATATATATATATATATATATATAATCTATATCATAAAAATCAAAGTCTGTCTGTCTGTCTGTCCTTCTGTCTGTCCTTCTGACTGTCTGTCCTCTATAGACTTCCAAACACCTGAACAGTTTGACCCCAAATTTGGCCCACAGATACATTGGGTGCCCGGGAAGGTTATTGTGAAGGTCCCGTCCCCGCCAGATGTACAGGAGGGGAGGGGGAGGGGGAAGAGAGGCGCCCCATAGAGATGAATGGGAAAATCTCCTCACTGCACACACAGGTGATATAATTAGCTGCAGCAGACACGGCAGTTGGAGCCTTAGCAACCAATAGGATTACTGCTTTCATTTTCACAGGGAGCAATGGTTGCTAGTAGGGCTGGGCGGTATACCGCAAAAATACTGATACCGTCACTGGCGTCGGTTAACCGACCTCAACTCTGCCAGGACGGTATCTGCAGTATTCCCACCCCACCCCCCCGGCGGCCGCATGCTCTGGTGCAGGGAGAGAGAGGGGTGCCGGGTGGAGAGGTGGGGGCCAGAAAGCTGATGCTCCGATTTACCTCCCGAGCCAGGACGCACATATACTGCTGTAGGGCAAGGGATGGAAGATTCTGCTGCGGGGGGCTGGAGAGGTGACAGGCTGCACTCAGACGGCAGT
Source organism: Dendropsophus ebraccatus (assembly GCF_027789765.1). Classification (NCBI taxonomy): domain Eukaryota; kingdom Metazoa; phylum Chordata; class Amphibia; order Anura; family Hylidae; genus Dendropsophus; species Dendropsophus ebraccatus. Next base: position 183,128 of record NC_091456.1, on the reverse strand, counting down.
GTCCCCTCCAGCGTGTGCTTTGCGCTGCTGCCGGGCGGCTCACTTCTAGCTTCTCTGGAAGCTGCACGGTAAGCCCTGCCCCCCTCCCCCGCACATACAGTTGGGGTCAGGTATGGGTCGGCACCTCCATGCTCCACTGGCCACCACACTCTGTCCCGCACAGGAATCCTCGGAGCCCCGTTATGTTTTGTCAGTGCTGTAAGCGGCCATGTGTGACGCTCAGTCCGGGACACTATGTGCTACAGCACCGAGTGACAGGAGCCGAGGATTCCTGTGCGGGAGAGAGAGCGGTGCCCGGGGGAGCAAGGAGGTGCTGACCCCATACCTGACCTCTGTAGCCACTGAGTGACTGGGGGTAGATAGGAGATTAGATAGATAGACAGCCAGATAGGAGACAGCCAGATAGGAGACAGCCAGATAGGAGACAGCCAGATAGGAGACAGCCAGATAGGAGACAGCCAGATAGGAGACAGCCATCTATCTATCTCCTATCTATCTATCTATCTATCTATCTATCTATCTATCTATCTCCTATCTATCTATCTATCTATATCCTATCTCCTACCTATCTCCTATCTATCTCCTATCTATCTATCTATCTATCTCCTATCTATCTATTTATCTAGTCCAAAAAAGTCCGCAGCACTCCAACATAAAGTAAGGTGGTTTATTCCATCAACACAGGTACAAAAAATCAGCAACTTTTCAACTCTCTCACAGAGTCATTCTCTGAGTCATGACTCTGTGAGAGAGTTGAAACGTTGCTGATTTTTTGTACCTGTGTTGATGGAATAAACCACCTTACTTTATGTTGGAGTGCTGCGGACTTTTTTGGACTGTTTTTGGACTTTTTTGGATCTATCTCCTATCTATCTATCTATCTATCTATCTATCTCCTATCTATCTCCTATCTATCTCCTATCTATCTATCTATCTATCTCCTATCTATCTATCTCCTATCTATCTATCTATCTATCTATCTCCTATCTATCTCTCTATCTATCTATCTCCTATCTATCTATCTATCTATCTATCTATCTATCTATCTATCTATCTATCTCCAATCTATCTATCTATCTCCTATCTATCTATCTCCTATCTATCTATCTCCTATCTATCTATCTATCTATCTCCTATCTATCTCCTATCTATCTCCTATCTATCTATCTATCTATCTATCTCCTATCTATCTATCTATCTATCTATCTATCTATCTATCTATCTATCTCCTATCTATCTATCTCCTATCTATCTATCTCCTATCTATCTATCTCCTATCTATCTATCTCCTATCTATCTATCTCCTATCTATCTCCTATCTATCTCCCATCTATCTATCTATCTCCTATCTATCTATCTATCTATCTCCTATCTATCTATCTATCTATCTATCTATCTATCTATCTCCTATCTATCTATCTATCTATCTCCTATCTATCTATCTATCTATCTATCTATCTATCTCCTATCTATCTATCTATCTATCTATCTATCTATCTCCTATCTATCTATCTATCTATCTATCTATCTCCTATCTATCTATCTATCTATCTATCTATCTATCTATCTATCTATCTCCTATCTATCTATCTATCTATCTATCTATATCACAGGAAATAGTAGCAGCACTTCAAGAGAGGTAGAAGTCGGGTGCCAGCGTATTGAAGTAGAGACCAGGGACCGTATTAAAATAGTATAGGAAAATCCACAGCACTCCATGCAATTCAAGGTGCGATTTATTGAAAAAGCAAGTGCAGCATACAGACACAACGTTTCAGCAGCTATTCGCCGCCATTTTCAAGCTTAAAAATGGCGGCGAATAGCTGCTGAAACGTTGTGTCTGTATGCTGCACTTCGTTTTTTAATAAATCTCACCTTGAATTGCATTGAGTGCTGTGGATTTTCCTATACTATCTATTTGTCTCCTATGTGTCTATACATACACACACACACATATATATATAATACATAGATACATAGATAGATAAAGCAAACAATATAGGCAGCACACTAAACAAACTGTGGAGGCCAGCAGTCGAATACCAAGTCAGCTAGTAAAAAATACTCTGCAGCACTCCGATGGTGATACAAACGTGAATTTATTCCATATAACAATATGCAGCAAACTTCACAAGTAATATACGATGTTTCGTCGTCTCCTACACCATTTTCAAGTGGCATTTGAAAATGGTGTAGGAGACACCAAAACGTTGTGTATTACTTGTGAAGTTTGCTGCACATTGGTATATGGAATAAATTCACGTTTGTATCACCATCGGAAAATGGGGTTTTCAAAAGAGGTGTGGGTTTTAAAAGGGGCGTGTCATAATTATCGTTCAATTTATCGTTACCGCGGCTACATGTACGATAAACCGCGATATTGATTTAGGCCATTATCGCCCAGCCCTAGTTGCTAGGGAAGCTGCCTCACAACATCCACAGTAATAACTGGTAGACTCCCTACTCCATCTATACAGTACAGGTATACAGGACCCCCTACTCCATCTATACAGTACATGTATACAGGACCCCCTACTCCATCTATACAGTACATGTATATACAGGACCCCCTACTCCATCTATACAGTATATGTATATACAGGGCCCCCTACTCCATCTATACGGCCCCCTACTCCATCTATACAGTACATATATATACAGAACCCCCTACTCCATGTATACAGTACATGTATATAGGACCCCCTACTCCATCTATACAGTACATGTATATAGGACCCCCTACTCCATCTATACAGTACATGTATACAGGGCCCCCTACTCCATCTATACAGTACATGTATTAAGGACCCCCACTCCATCTATACAGTACATGTATACAGGACCCCCTACTCCATCTATACAGTACATGTATACAGGACCCCCTACTCCATCTATACAGTACATGTATATACAGGACCCCCTACTCCATCTATACAGTATATGTATATACAGGGCCCCCTACTTAATGTATACAGTACATATATATACAGAACCCCCTACTCCATGTATACAGTACATGTATATAGGACCCCCTACTCCATCTATACAGTACATGTATTAAGGACCCCCTACTCCATCTATACAGTACATGTATACAGGACCCCCTACTCCATCTATACAGTACATGTATACAGGACCCCCTACTTAATCTATGTAGTACATGTATACAGGACCCCCTACTCCATCTATACAGTACATGTATACAGGGCAGTATGCTGCCCTAAGCGCTAAACCTGAGGACACCCCATCCTCACTCACCAATTAGCATCAGGATTGGTAGGTAATAGCTCCAGACGTCACATTTAACACCGCCACACCAAGCCTGACCAATACCGCCATACTGTGACTGGATAACACTGCCACACCAAGCCTGACACCAATACCGCCATACTGTGACTGAATAACACCGCCGTACCAGACCTGACCAATACCGCCATACTGTGACTGGTTAACACTGCCACACCAGACCTGACCAATACCGCCATACTGTGACTGGATAACACTGTCATAACAAACCTGACCAATACCGCCATACTGTGCTGGATAACACCGCCACACCAGACCTGACCAATACCGCCATACTGTGATTGGATGAATCTGCCATACCACACCTGACCAATAGCACCATACTGTGACTGTATAACACTGCCATACCAGACCCGACCAATACTGCCATACTGTGACTGGATAACACTGCCACAGCACCTACACCAACTCTATACTACAGGTATACAGAACCCCAAACTATACACTACAGGTATACAGGAACTCCACCAACTATAAACTACAGGTATACAGGACCCTCAAACTATACACTACAGGTATACAGGACCCCCAAACTATATACTTCAGGTATACAAGACCTCCACCAAGTCTTTACTACAGGTATACAGCACCTCCACCAACTCTATACTACAGGTATACAGGACCCCCTATACACACTGACACTTTATACCCGGGCAGCGCCGGTTACATTTTCTAGTATAATATATAAAGTGATATACTATACTAGCTGGGGTGTATACGCAGACTATCTCTCTCTCTCTCTCTTTCTCTCTCTAATATATATATATAGTGATGTACTATACTAGCTGGGGTGTATACGCAGACTATCTCTCTCTCTATAATATATATAGTGATATACTATACTAGCTGGGGGGTATACGCAGACTCTCTCTCTCTCTCTATAATATATATATATATATATAGTGATACACTATACTAGCTGGGGTGTATACGCAGACTATCTCTCTCTCTCTCTATAATATATATATTGATACACTATACTAGCTGGGGTGTATACGCAGACTATCTCTCTCTCTCTCTCTATAATATATATATTGATACACTATACTAGCTGGGGTGTATACGCAGACTATCTTCCTCCATGCAATCTTCTTTCCTCCCAGGCCCTATGCAAGGATAATATATATCCCGGTCTTCAGATGTTTGCTAAAGGATACGGCAAGAACAACGAGCCGCTGCGCGGATATCTGCTGACTTTCCTTATTGCCTTGGGATTCATATTAATTGGTTGGTGTCTCTTGTTCTTCTTTTTAGAATTTATGTTATGTATGGCGGAGAGTGGCACATGAGGAGGGTGCATGGTGGAGAGGGGCACAGTGGGTGGGAGCATTGTGGGCAGGGGGTATAGTGGAGAGGGGCACAGTGGGTGGGGTCATGGTGGAGAGGGGCACAGTGGGTGGGGTCATGGTGGAGAGGGGCACAGTGGGTGGGGGCACAGTGGGTGGGGGCATTGTGGGCAGGGGGTATAGTGGAGAGGGACACAGTGGGTGGGGTCATGGTGGAGAGGGGCACAGTGGGTGGGGTCATGGTGGAGAGGGGCACAGTGGGTGGGGTCATGGTGGAGAGGGACACAGTGGGTGGGGTCATGGTGGAGAGGGGCACAGTGGGTGGGGTCATGGTGGAGAGGGACACAGTGGGTGGGGTCATGGTGGAGAGGGACACAGTAGGTGGGGTCATGGTGGAAAAGGGGCACAGTGGGTGGGGTCATGGTGGAGAGGGGCACAGTGGGTGGGGTCATGGTGGAGAGGCGCACAGTGGGTGGGGTCATGGTGGAGAGGCGCACAGTGGATGGGGGCATGGTGGAGAGGGACACAGTGGGTGGGGGCATGGTGGAGAGGCGCACAGTGGGTGGGGTCATGGTGGAGAGGGACACAGTGGGTGGGGTCATGGTGGAGAGGGGCACAGTGGGTGGGGTAATGGTGGAGAGGCGCACAGTGGGTGGGGGCATGGTGGAGAGGGACACAGTGGGTGGGGTCATGGTGGAGAGGCGCACAGTGGGTGGGGTCATGGTGGAGAGGGACACAGTGGGTGGGGTCATGGTGGAGAGGGACACAGTGGGTGGGGGCATGGTGGAGAGGGACACAGTGGGTGGGGTCATGGTGGAGAGGGACACAGTGGGTGGGGTCATGGTGGAGAGGCGCACAGTGGGTGGGGTCATGGTGGAGAGGGGCACAGTGGGTGGGGTCATGGTGGAGAGGCGCACAGTGGGTGGGGGCATGGTGGAGAGGGACACAGTGGGTGGGGGCATGGTGGAGAGGGACACAGTGGGTGGGGGCATGGTGGAGAGGGACACATCTGTGCTATGTACTGGACTGCAATCCGTTCCGCAAAAAAAAAAAAAAAAGGACAGGCGGTAGTACGGACCTCAACTGACACACCCAATACAACTCTATGGGGTCCGTATTTACGGATGCAATACGGATGAAAATTTGCGAATTGGTTACGGACTCAAATTTGCGGATTGAAAAATATATACTGACGTGTGAATAACCCCTTAGGATACGGCAGCTGATATGTTACTATGGTAATGAGTGTTTTGCACATACACTACAAGGTAACCAGTCTCTTCCTTCCCCAGCTGAACTGAATGTCATCGCTCCCATCATCTCTAACTTCTTCCTGGCGTCGTACGCCCTGATTAACTTCTCCGTGTTTCACGCTTCGCTGGCCAAGTCTCCAGGTGAGCGGCGTCTGTCTGTGTCCCGGCTCCCACCATGTGATTCCGGGCCGCTCCGCACACAGATGGCGGCTCCCGTATAGCGGTTTCATACATGTCGTTTCTTTACTGACAGGTTGGCGACCGGCCTTCAAGTACTACAACATGTGGGTGTCCCTTCTCGGGGCGCTCCTCTGCTGCGGAGTCATGTTTGTTATTAACTGGCAGGCTGCTCTATTAACCTACGTCATAGTCATCGGATTATATATATACGTAACATACAAGAAGCCTGGTGAGTTTCAGTTGTATATATTTTGTAGCTACCACTTACAGATGTTCTTACATGGAGAAACAGTAGCGGCACTCTCCCATAGGTATAACATGCTTTATTTCATTGGCAGAAGCAAAGGACAAACAGTGCAATCCAAAGGAAGAGCTACGAATCGTTTCGCGCTACACGCGCATCAACAGGCTCATCAAGGTTGAGCCTGTTGATGTGCGTGTAGCGCGAAACGATTCGTAGCTCTTCCTTTGGATTGCACTGTTTGTCCTTTGCTTCTGCCAATGAAATAAAGCATTTTATACCTATGGGAGAGTGCCGCTACTGTTTCTCCATGTAAGAAGGTATGAACTATGTTTTCGGCAGAGCACCCCCCGATGGTGTAACAGCGGTATTAGCTACAGTACATAGCCCGGGCTTGCACTACGCAGTGACTGGTGTGCCAGCCGATATCTCTGGTGTGTCTCACTTACAGATGTGTGTGCACCTGACCCCGATCTATCCTCAGTAATGGCGGGGTGTAACACCACTAGGTTAGGAGGAGGAAGTGATGTCATCTGCCCTCACAGCCTGACAAGTAAGGGCATTAGAGGAGGAAGTGATGTCATCTGCCCTCAAAGCCTGCCAAGTAAGGGCAGTAGAGGAGGAAGTGATGTCATCTGCCCTCAAAGCCTGACAAGTAAGGGCCGTAGAGGAGGAAGTGATGTCATCTGCCCTCACAGCCTGACAAGTAAGGGCAGTAGAGTGGTGCAGTAAGGAAGGCTCTAGGAGAGACACAGTAGCTTCCGCCCACATGGGGCAGTTTATATATCCCTCCCATATTATATTCTAAGCATGTTATTATAGAGCTGTGTATATTAGCAGAGCATTAATCGTCCATCATGATATTACCATAGAATTCCCTTAGAAGTCGTAGACACCTGTGTAACTTTGACTCCAGGGGATTTTAACAACCACTTTTTTGATTTTCAATCCTTCTTTATAACAACCTGCAATGCACTGAACTCTTTCAGATGTAAACTGGGGCTCCTCCACCCAAGCCCTGACCTACCTGAACGCGCTGCAGCACACCATCCGCCTGGCAGGGGTAGAAGACCACGTGAAGAACTTCAGGTGATATGAGAAGGCTCGTCCTGTGTCTCCTGCTCCCGGCACAAACCTCTGTAGCTTCTAATATCACCAGATGAAGAAGACGTCAAACAAAGTTGTTAGATTGATAGTTTAGCATAGTCCTGTATATACGTGACAGTCCTGGAGCTGTATATAGGTTATACCCCGGGGGCTGTATATAGGTTATACCCCGGGGGCTGTATATAGGTTATACCCCGGGGGCTGTATATAGGTTATACACCGGGGGCTGTATATAGGTTATACCCCGGGGGCTGTATATAGGTTATACCCCGGGGGCTGTATATAGGTTATACCCCGGGGGCTGTATATAGGTTATAGTGCTGGGGCTGTATATAGGTTATACCCCGGGGGCTGTATATAGGTTATACCCCGGGGGCTGTATATAGGTTATACCCCGGGGGCTGTATATAGGTTATAGTGCTGGGGCTGTATATAGGTTATACCCCGGGGGCTGTATATAGGTTATACCCCCGGGGCTGTATATAGGTTATACCCCGGGGGCTGTATATACGTGACAGTCCTGGAGCTGTATATAGGTTATACCCCGGGGGCTGTATATAGGTTATACCCTGGGGGCTGTATATAGGTTATACCCCGGGGGCTGTATATAGGTTATACCCCGGGGGCTGTATACAGGTTATACCCCGGGGGCTGTATATAGGTTATACCCCGGGGGCTGTATATAGGTTATACCCCGGGGGCTGTATATAGGTTATACCCCGGGGGCTGTATATAGGTTATACCCCGGGGGCTGTATATAGGTTATACCCCGGGGGCTGTATATAGGTTATACCCCGGGGGCTGTATATAGGTTATACCCCGGGGGCTGTATATAGGTTATACCCCGGGGGCTGTATATAGGTTATACCCCGGGGGCTGTATATAGGTTATACCCCGGGGGCTGTATATAGGTTATACTGCTGGGGCTGTATATAGGTTATACCCCGGGGGCTGTATATAGGTTATACCCCGGGGGCTGTATATAGGTTATACCCCGGGGGCTGTATATAGGTTATACCCTGGGGGCTGTATATAGGTTATACCCCGGGGGCTGTATATAGGTTATACCCCGGGGGCTGTATATAGGTTATACCCCGGGGGCTGTATATAGGTTATACCCCGGGGGCTGTATATAGGTTATACCCCGGGGGCTGTATACAGGTTATACCCCGGGGGCTGTATATAGGTTATACCCCGGGGGCTGTATATAGGATATACCCCGGGGGCTGTATATAGGTTATACCCCGGGGGCTGTATATAGGTTATAGTGCTGGGGCTGTATACAGGTTATACCCCGGGGGCTGTATATAGGTTATACCCTGGGGGCTGTATATAGGTTATACCCCGGGGGCTGTATATAGGTTATAGTGCTGGGGCTGTATATAGGTTATACCCCGGGGGCTGTATATAGGTTATACCCCGGGGGCTGTATATAGGTTATACCCCGGGGGCTGTATATAGGTTATACCCCGGGGGCTGTATACAGGTTATAGTGCTGGGGCTGTATATAGGTTATACCCCGGGGGCTGTATATAGGTTATACCCCGGGGGCTGTATATAGGTTATACCCCGGGGGCTGTATATAGGTTATACCCCGGGGGCTGTATATAGGTTATAGTGCTGGGGCTGTATATAGGTTATACCCCGGGGGCTGTATATAGGTTATACCCCGGGGGCTGTATATAGGTTATACCCCGGGGGCTGTATATAGGTTATACCCCGGGGGCTGTATATAGGTTATACCCCGGGGGCTGTATATAGGTTATACCCCGGGGGCTGTATATAGGTTATACCCCGGGGGCTGTATATAGGTTATACCCCGGGGGCTGTATATAGGTTATACCCCGGGGGCTGTATATAGGTTATACCCCGGGGGCTGTATATAGGTTATACCCCGGGGGCTGTATATAGGTTATACCCCGGGGGCTGTATATAGGTTATACCCCGGGGGCTGTATATAGGTTATACCCCGGGGGCTGAATATAGGTTATACCCCGGGGGCTGTATATAGGTTATACCCCGGGGGCTGTATATAGGTTATACCCCGGGGGCTGTATATAGGTTATACCCCGGGGGCTGTATATAGGTTATACCCCGGGGGCTGTATATAGGTTATACCCCGGGGGCTGTATATAGGTTATACCCCGGGGGCTGTATATAGGTTATACCCCGGGGGCTGTATATAGGTTATACCCCGGGGGCTGTATATAGGTTATACCCCGGGGCTGTATATAGGTTATACCCCGGGGGCTGTATATAGGTTATACCCCGGGGGCTGTATATAGGTTATAGTGCTGGGGCTGTATATAGGTTATACCCCGGGGGCTGTATATAGGTTATACCCCGGGGGCTGTATATAGGTTATACCCCGGGGGCTGTATATAGGTTATACCCCGGGGGCTGTATATAGGTTATAGTGCTGGGGCTGTATATAGGTTATACCCCGGGGGCTGTATATAGGTTATACCCCGGGGGCTGTATATAGGTTATAGTGCTGGGGCTGTATATAGGTTATACCCCGGGGGCTGTATATAGGTTATAGTGCTGGGGCTGTATATAGGTTATACCCCGGGGGCTGTATATAGGTTATACCCCGGGGGCTGTATATAGGTTATACCCCGGGGGCTGTATATAGGTTATACCCCGGGGGCTGTATATAGGTTATACCCCGGGGGCTGTATATAGGTTATACCCCGGGGGCTGTATATAGGTTATACCCCGGGGGCTGTATATAGGTTATACCCCGGGGGCTGTATATAGGTTATACCCCGGGGGCTGTATATAGGTTATACCCCGGGGGCTGTATATAGGTTATACCCCGGGGGCTGTATACAGGTTATAGTGCTGGGGCTGTATATAGGTTATACCCCGGGGGCTGTATATAGGTTATACCCCGGGGGCTGTATATAGGTTATACCCCGGGGGCTGTATATAGGTTATACCCCGGGGGCTGTATATAGGTTATACCCCGGGGCTGTATATAGGTAGTATATAGACTGTGTGATGTTCTGCCATCACATGTAGCTTCTTCTTTCGTGCAATATGTGACTTTGTTTTCCTTTTTCCCATCAGGCCTCAGTGTCTTGTATTAACCGGTGCTCCCAACTCTCGTCCGGCTCTCCTGCACTTGGTGCACGCCTTTACTAAGAATGTTGGTTTGATGATCTGTGGCCATGTGCATATGGTAAGTACGTATAGATCAGGTGATAGGAGTATGGAAGGGATCCGCAGAAACCGCTGAGCAGGGGGTGATGGGAACATGAGAATGAGGTGATACTTACAGCCTGGTGCCCACCTGCTCCTGTGGTGTCACAACCTCAGAGCGGAGGGGGATGGTGAGCTGGTGCGCCGCATCGGGATGGGTAAGTACCACCACAATATTAGCTTCCTACCTCCTCCGCCCGGGTTGGTTACTTGTCTGGACTTCTCCTTCTGGTAAAGGAGACGACAAATACAAGATGCAAAAACAACGTAGGAAACAGCAGCACAAAAGATCTGACGATGGAAGAAATAAGCGTGATCAGAGACCAGCGGCATCCTGGGACATCGCTGCTCCTGTCCTCAGCAGCTCAGCTACATGACAGTGAATGGAGCCGAATTGTAGTACTACAAACAGCCTGAGGATAGGGGGGCGCTGTTATTACAGGAAAGTACTTGTGCTTTTCCTAATTCTGGATAATAACCCCCTTAAAGGATTTTCTTCACAGGATGGTGGAAAGTAGTTCAGATTGGGTCTATGGAGGGCGATGTGTGATTGTACACACTATGGAGGGTGATGTGTGGTGATTGTACACACTATGGAGGGTGATGTGTGGTGATTGTACACACTATGGAGGGCGATGTGTGATTGTACACACTATGGAGGGTGATGTGTGGTGATTGTACACACTATGGAGGGTGATGTGTGGTGATTGTACACACTATGGAGGGTGATGTGTGGTGATTGTACACACTATGGAGGGTGATGTGTGGTGATTGTACACACTATGGAGGGTGATGTGTGGTGATTGTACACACTATGGAGGGCGACGTGTGGTGATTGTACACACTATGGAGGGTGATGTGTGGTGATTGTACACACTATGGAGGGCGATATGTGATTGTACACACTATGGAGGGTGATGTGTGGTGATTGTACACACTATGGAGGGTGATGTGTGGTGATTGTACACACTATGGAGGGTGATGTGTGGTGATTGTACACACTATGGAGGGTGATGTGTGTTGATTGTACACACTATGGAGGTGATGTGTGGTGATTGTACACACTATGGAGGGCGATATGTGATTGTACACACTATGGAGGGTGATGTGTGGTGATTGTACACACTATGGAGGGCGACGTGTGGTGATTGTACACACTATGGAGGGTGATGTGTGGTGATTGTACACACTATGGAGGGTGATGTGTGGTGATTGTACACACTATGGAGGGTGATGTGTGGTGATTGTACACACTATGGAGGGTGATGTGTGGTGATTGTACACACTATGGAGGGTGATGTGTGGTGATTGTACACACTATGGAGGGTGATGTGTGGTGATTGTACACACTATGGAGGGCGATATGTGATTGTACACACTATGGAGGGTGATGTGTGGTGATTGTACACACTATGGAGGGCGACGTGTGGTGATTGTACACACTATGGAGGGTGATGTGTGGTGATTGTACACACTATGGAGGGCGACGTGTGGTGATTGTACACACTATGGAGGGTGATGTGTGATTGTACACACTATGGAGGGTGATGTGTGGTGATTGTACACACTATGGAGGGCGATATGTGATTGTACACACTATGGAGGGTGATGTGTGCTGATTGTACACACTATGGAGGGCGACGTGTGGTGATTGTACACACTATGGAGGGTGATGTGTGGTGATTGTACACACTATGGAGGGCGACGTGTGGTGATTGTACACACTATGGAGGGCGATATGTGATTGTACACACTATGGAGGGTGATGTGTGGTGATTGTACACACTATGGAGGGTGATGTGTGGTGATTGTACACACTATGGAGGGTGATGTGTGGTGATTGTACACACTATGGAGGGTGATGTGTGGTGATTGTACACACTATGGAGGGTGATGTGTGCTGATTGTACACACTATGGAGGGCGACGTGTGGTGATTGTACACACTATGGAGGGTGATGTGTGGTGATTGTACACACTATGGAGAGTGATGTGTGGTGATTGTACACACTATGGAGGGCGACGTGTGGTGATTGTACACACTATGGAGGGCGATGTGTGATTGTACACACTATGGAGGGCGATGTGTGATTGTACACACTATGGAGGGTGATGTGTGCCGATTGTACACACGATGGAGGGTGATGTGTGGTGATTGTACACACTATGGAGGGCGATATGTGATTGTACACACTATGGAGGGTGATGTGTGGTGATTGTACAAACTATGGAGAACGACGTGATTGTACACACTATGGAGGGTGATGTGTGGTGATTGTACACACTATGGAGGGCGATATGTGATTGTACACACTATGGAGGGTGATGTGTGGTGATTGTACAAACTATGGAGAATGACGTGATTGTACACACTATGGAGGGTGATGTGTGGTGATTGTACACACTATGGAGGGTGATGTGTGGTGATTGTACACACTATGGAGGGTGATGTGTGGTGATTGTACACACTATGGAGGGTGATGTGTGCTGATTGTACACACTATGGAGGGTGATGTGTGCTGATTGTACACACTATGGAGGGCGAGGTGTGCTGATTGTACACACTATGGAGGGTGATGTGTGCTGATTGTACACACTATGGAGGGCGAGGTGTGGTGATTGTACACACTATGGAGGGTGATGTGTGGTGATTGTACACACTATGGAGGGCGATGTGTGGTGATTGTACACACTATGGAGGGCGATGTGTGGTGATTGTACACACTATGGAGGGTGATGTGTGGTGATTGTACACACTATGGAGGGTGATGTGTGGTGATTGTACACACTATGGAGGGTGATGTGTGGTGATTGTACACACTATGGAGGGCGAGGTGTGGTGATTGTACACACTATGGAGGGTGATGTGTGGTGATTGTACACACTATGGAGGGCGATGTGTGATTGTACATACTATGGAGGGTGATGTGTGCTGATTGTACACACTATGGAGGGCGATATGTGATTGTACATACTATGGAGGGTGATGTGTGCTGATTGTACACACTATGGAGGGCGACATGTGATTGTACACACTATGGAGGGTGATGTGTGGTGATTGTACACACTATGGAGGGTGATGTGTGGTGATTGTACACACTATGGAGGGCGAGGTGTGGTGATTGTACACACTATGGAGGGCGAGGTGTGGTGATTGTACACACTATGGAGGGCGAGGTGTGGTGATTGTACACACTATGGAGGGTGATGTGTGGTGATTGTACACACTATGGAGGGTGATGTGTGGTGATTCTACACACTATGGAGGGTGATGTGTGGTGATTGTACACACTATGGAGGGTGATGTGTGGTGATTGTACACACTATGGAGGGTGATGTGTGGTGATTCTACACACTATGGAGGGTGATGTGTGGTGATTGTACACACTATGGAGGGTGATGTGTGGTGATTGTAGGTGTGTCCCCAGGGTCCTCGCAGACAGGCCATGAAGGAGCTGCTGAGCGACCAGGCCCGATATCAGAGGTGGCTGATCAAGAACAAAACCAAAGCCTTCTACTCCCCCGTCCATGCCGAAGACCTGAGGGACGGAGCGCAGTATCTGATGCAGGTAAGAGCCCCCCCCCCCCATTATACACCTGGGGGCACTCCGGCCATCCACTTACCTCCCGGACTCCTCCTTTACGTCCTGCCTTCTCTCCTTGTAGGCTGCCGGATTGGGGAGGATGAGACCAAACACTCTGGTGCTCGGCTTCAAGAAGAATTGGATTCAGTCAGATATGAGGGATGTGGAAACCTACATCAACTTATTACAGTGAGTATGAGAAAGAAGATGGCCGAGATCAGGGACGTCGCCGGGGCTTCCCCCTCTTCTCTCCATTCCTCATAAAATGTATAAACTCATTCAGTACATTATACACATGCCGACATCGATGGCAACAAGAACAATCCCGTATACAGGTAGAGCGTATGCAACCGCGAGGACCGAAGCCAGGGCTCCATTCTCAGGGGACGTCTGCCATAGGCCAACGGGGAGCAGAGCGGCACAACTCCCGGCAGGCATATAGATACGGGGAGCAGAGCGGCACACCTCCCGGCAGGCATATACAGATGGGGAGCAGAGCGGCACACCTCCCGGCAGGCATATACAGACGGGGAGCAGAGCGGCACACCTCCCGGCAGGCATATACAGACGGGGAGCAGAGCGGCACACCTCCCGGCAGGCATATACAGATGGGGAGCAGAGCGGCACACCTCCCGGCAGGCATATACAGACGGGGAGCAGAGCGGCACACCTCCCGGCAGGCATATAGAGACTTGGAGCAGAGCGGCACACCTCCCGGCAGGCATATAGAGACTTGGAGCAGAGCGGCACACCTCCCGGCAGGCATATAGAGATGGGGAGCAGAGCGGCACACCTCCCGGCAGGCATATAGAGACTGGGAGCAGAGCGGCACACCTCCCGGCAGGCATATAGAGACGGGGAGCAGAGCGGCACACCTCCCGGCAGGCATATAGAGACTGGGAGCAGAGCGGCACACCTCCCGGCAGGCATATAGAGACTGGGAGCAGAGCGGCACACCTCCCAGCAGGCATATAGAGACTGGGAGCAGAGCGGCACACCTCCCGGCAGGCATATACAGACGGGGAGCAGAGCGGCACACCTCCCGGCAGGCATATAGAGATGGGGAGCAGAGCGGCACACCTCCCGGCAGGCATATAGAGATGGGGAGCAGAGCGGCACACCTCCCGGCAGGCATATAGATACGGGGAGCAGAGCGGCACACCTCCCGGCAGGCATATAGAGACGGGGAGCAGAGCGGCACACCTCCCGGCAGGCATATAGAGATGGGGAGCAGAGCGGCACACCTCCCGGCAGGCATATGGCGACAGGGAGCAGAGCGGCACACCTCCCGGCAGGCAAATAGAGATGGGGAGCAGAGCGGCACACCTCCCGGCAGGCATATAGAGACGGGGAGCAGAGCGGCACACCTCCCGGCAGGCGTATAGAGACGGGGAGCAGAGCGGCACACCTCCCGGCAGGCATATACAGACGGGGAGCAGAGCCGCACACCTCCCGGCAGGCATATAGAGACGGGGAGCAGAGCCGCACACCTCCCGGCAGGCATATAGAGATGGGGAGCAGAGCGGCACACCTCCCGGCAGGCATATAGAGATGGGGAGCAGAGCGGCACACCTCCCGGCAGGCATATAGAGATGGGGAGCAGAGCGGCACACCTCCCGGCAGGCATATAGATACGGGGAGCAGAGCGGCACACCTCCCGGCAGGCATATACAGACGGGGAGCAGAGCGGCACACCTCCCGGCAGGCATATAGAGACGGGGAGCAGAGCGGCACACCTCCCGGCAGGCATATAGAGACAGGGAGCAGAGCGGCACACCTCCCGGCAGGCATATGGCGACAGGGAGCAGAGCGGCACACCTCCCGGCAGGCATATAGAGATGGGGAGCAGAGCGGCACACCTCCCGGCAATATAGAGATGGGGAGCAGAGCGGCACACCTCCCGGCAGGCATATAGAGATGGGGAGCAGAGCGGCACACCTCCCGGCAGGCATATAGAGACGGGGAGCAGAGCGGCACACCTCCCGGCAGGCATATAGAGACAGGGAGCAGAGCGGCACACCTCCCGGCAGGCATATGGCGACAGGGAGCAGTGCGGCACACCTCCCGGCAGGCATATAGAGATGGGGAGCAGAGCGGCACACCTCCCGGCAGGCGTATAGAGACTTGGAGCAGAGCGGCACACCTCCCGGCAGGCATATAGAGACGGGGAGCAGAGCGGCACACCTCCCGGCAGGCATATAGAGACTTGGAGCAGAGCGGCACACCTCCCGGCAGGCAAATAGAGATGGGGAGCAGAGCGGCACACCTCCCGGCAGGCATATAGAGACGGGGAGCAGAGCGGCACACCTCCCGGCAGGCATATAGAGACGGGGAGCAGAGCGGCACACCTCCCGGCAGGCATATAGAGACTTGGAGCAGAGCGGCACACCTCCCGGCAGGCATATAGAGATGGGGAGCAGAGCGGCACACCTCCCGGCAGGCATATAGAGACTGGGAGCAGAGCGGCACACCTCCCGGCAGGCATATAGAGACTGGGAGCAGAGCGGCACACCTCCCAGCAGGCATATAGAGACTGGGAGCAGAGCGGCACACCTCCCGGCAGGCATATACAGACGGGGAGCAGAGCGGCACACCTCCCGGCAGGCATATAGAGATGGGGAGCAGAGCGGCACACCTCCCGGCAGGCATATAGAGATGGGGAGCAGAGCGGCACACCTCCCGGCAGGCATATAGAGACGGGGAGCAGAGCGGCACACCTCCCGGCAGGCATATAGAGATGGGGAGCAGAGCGGCACACCTCCCGGCAGGCATATAGAGATGGGGAGCAGAGCGGCACACCTCCCGGCAGGCATATGGCGACAGGGAGCAGAGCGGCACACCTCCCGGCAGGCATATAGAGACGGGGAGCAGAGCGGCACACCTCCCGGCAGGCATATAGATACGGGGAGCAGAGCGGCACACCTCCCGGCAGGCATATAGAGATGGGGAGCAGAGCGGCACACCTCCCGGCAGGCATATAGATACGGGGAGCAGAGCGGCACACCTCCCGGCAGGCATATACAGACGGGGAGCAGAGCGGCACACCTCCCGGCAGGCATATAGAGACGGGGAGCAGAGCGGCACACCTCCCGGCAGGCATATAGAGACGGGGAGCAGAGCGGCACACCTCCCGGCAGGCATATGGCGACAGGGAGCAGTGCGGCACACCTCCCGGCAGGCATATAGAGATGGGGAGCAGAGCGGCACACCTCCCGGCATATAGAGATGGGGAGCAGAGCGGCACACCTCCCGGCAGGCATATAGAGATGGGGAGCAGAGCGGCACACCTCCCGGCAGGCATATAGAGACGGGGAGCAGAGCGGCACACCTCCCGGCAGGCATATAGAGACGGGGAGCAGAGCGGCACACCTCCCGGCAGGCATATAGAGACAGGGAGCAGAGCGGCACACCTCCCGGCAGGCATATGGCGACAGGGAGCAGTGCGGCACACCTCCCGGCAGGCATATAGAGATGGGGAGCAGAGCGGCACACCTCCCGGCAGGCGTATAGAGACGGGGAGCAGAGCGGCACACCTCCCGGCAGGCATATGGAGACGGGGAGCAGAGCGGCACACCTCCCGGCAGGCATATAGAGATGGGGAGCAGAGCGGCACACCTCCCGGCAGGCATATAGAGACTTGGAGCAGAGCGGCACACCTCCCGGCAGGCATATAGAGACGGGGAGCAGAGCGGCACACCTCCCGGCAGGCATATAGAGACTTGGAGCAGAGCGGCACACCTCCCGGCAGGCAAATAGAGATGGGGAGCAGAGCGGCACACCTCCCGGCAGGCATATAGAGACTGGGAGCAGAGCGGCACACCTCCCGGCAGGCATATAGAGACTTGGAGCAGAGCGGCACACCTCCCGGCAGGCAAATAGAGATGGGGAGCAGAGCGGCACACCTCCCGGCAGGCATATAGAGACGGGGAGCAGAGCGGCACACCTCCCGGCAGGCGTATAGAGACTTGGAGCAGAGCGGCACACCTCCCGGCAGGCAAATAGAGATGGGGAGCAGAGCGGCACACCTCCCGGCAGGCATATAGAGACGGGGAGCAGAGCGGCACACCTCCCGGCAGGCATATAGAGACTTGGAGCAGAGCGGCACACCTCCCGGCAGGCAAATAGAGATGGGGAGCAGAGCGGCACACCTCCCGGCAGGCATATAGAGACGGGGAGCAGAGCGGCACACCTCCCGGCAGGCATATAGAGACGGGGAGCAGAGCGGCACACCTCCCGGCAGGCGTATAGAGACGGGGAGCAGAGCTTAAAACTTGAAAATGCCCGTGTGAGACGGAAGAAATGTCGCTTGATTTTTTACTATGCCACACTGTTTTTTTTTTTATGTGATTGAATAAATATTTCACGTTTTTGAAGATATCGGGAAGTGCTGTTGGAATTTTTGGAGTAGGTAGATAGATAGATAGATATATCTCCTTACTGGGGGAGGGGATATGTATGTATATAACACCTGCACTCTCATTACTGGGAGAGATAGATAGATATGTGTGTATGTATGTATGTATGTATATATATATATATATATATATATATATATATAATATACATATACATACATACCTGCACTCTCCTTACTGGGCGGCTATTATAACCGTTCTCGTTTCTTTATTGCAGCGATGCTTTTGACTTCCAGTATGGGGTTGTGGTAATTCGTTTGAGAGAAGGCCTTGATATTTCACATCTCCAAGGGCAAGGTAACCAACACTAATATATCATATACCGCATGTAACGTATCAGCAGAAGGTGGTCAGAGGTCACATATAGACCCCCATACACTGGGAGTAGGTAAATACCAGGACGGGATGTATATGAGCCCAGTATGTCCCACAATCTGAGGGAAAGGGGGGCTTCTTAGCTTAAACAGGGTGTAAGGAATATGGACAGCCCTGTCCTTATTCATGAATATGTAGGGGTTTTAGGTGTGGTGTGGTTTATATGTATTCATGCAGTGGATTATAGATTGTGATTGATATTTTATAGATTTAGTCTAATAGCAATAACCCATAGCTGACGCAAGTTAATGATATGGACTTATTGATTAGCTTGGAGTCAGGCCGTCTGATTACCCTGTGTAAAAGACCAAAAGTCTCTCTGCATGGGGCAATAAGCGTGGAGCTGCAAAGGAGATGGTGGAGTAGATTGTGACTAGAGTGTTGACTTCGCACCTCTGAGGCGGGATCACTGACTCCATGCCAGCACCTCTGAGGCGGGATCACTGACTCCATGTCGGCACCTCTGAGGCGGGATCACTGACTCCATGCCGGCACCTCTGAGGCGGGATCACTGACTCCATGCCAGCACCTCTGAGGCGGGATCACTGACTCCATGCCGGCACCTCTGAGGCGGGATCACTGACTCCATGCCGGCACCTCTGAGGCGGGATCACTGACTCCACGCCGGCACCTCTGAGGCGGGATCACTGACTCCACGCCGGCACCTCTGAGGCGGGATCACTGACTCCATGCCGGCACCTCTGAGGCGGGATCACTGACTCCATGCCGGCACCTCTGAGGCGGGATTACTGACTCCATGCCGGCACCTCTGAGGCGGGATCACTGACTCCATGCCAGCACCTCTGAGGCGGGATCACTGACTCCATGCCAGCACCTCTGAGGCGGGCTCACTGACTCCATGCCGGCACCTCTGAGGCGGGATCACTGACTCCATGCCAGCACCTCTGAGGCGGGATCACTGACTCCATGCCAGCACCTCTGAGGCGGGATCACTGACTCCATGCCAGCACCTCTGAGGCGGGATCACTGACTCCATGCCGGCACCTCTGAGGCGGGATCACTGACTCCATGCCGGCACCTCTGAGGCGGGATCACTGACTCCATGCCGGCACCTCTGAGGCGGGATCACTGACTCCATGCCGGCACCTCTGAGGCGGGATCACTGACTCCATGCCGGCACCTCTGAGGCGGGATCACTGACTCCATGCCGCCACCTCTGAGGCGGGATCACTGACTCCATGCCGGCACCTCTGAGGCGGGATCACTGACTCCATGCCAGCACCTCTGAGGCGGGATCACTGACTCCATGCCAGCAGGGGGTGGACGCTCTTTAAGAAAAGGAATATGAAATCTTTCATACCTTTGTCAAAATAAAAACATAGAGCCCCGGAAGCCATACCATTGTGTTGGGTATGATGAGGACATCGCGGGGAGTCCAAACATGGCCGGTCTACCTGTCCTCATCATGCCATAAGGGGTATCTCACCTTCTGAGTGTCCGAGGCATATGATGTTTGATATGCCAGGAATCAGGATGACGAGATATGAATTATGAAGAAGGGCTGGGGCCCGTACCATTGATATGGCGCCTGGGAAAGTATCTTTTTTGATATGTCCAAGTGTGTTCCCTTGAGGGCTGAGGGGGGCAGCTGAAGCTCTGCCCAAAGGGGCGGAGTTACAGATGTCAGGTGACGCCCCTCCGGCCAACCCTTTCAGGTCTTACATAAAAGTGAGACCTAGGGAACATGTAGGGGTCACAAAGTTGGGGATCCAATCGAATTGGTTTGTGCACCACTTTCTAAGCCCAAATCCCCTGGGAAGGAAGAACCTATACAACGCATCCTGTGCTAAGTATTAGAACTTTCTTATTTTATCCCTTTTGTTTTCATTGTTTGCAGTGTCTGTATGTCTTTTGTCATCCATCTTTGTGTAACCAAGTACTGTCCATTTTAATGCATTAAACCTAAAAGTTTGATGGTTTGTCTTGTAGCCTAAACGAACCTAGTTATCTCCAGGAAGAGTGCATGTGCGGTGTGTGACCGTATAGTGTATGACCGGGTGGCTTACTCTACCGTGTGGGTGTGTCTGCTTGCGGGTGGAACACTCTTGGGGTTCCCTGTCTCCCCAGTAAGGTAATAGATAGGGTTGTGGCAGCAACGTTGTGTATGTATGTTGTGTTTGGGTGTCTGGCAGCGGCTGGAAGGTTACATGTATGACGACAGCCGGTGGGTCCCAACATAGCAAGGTTCTGTGTGCGTGCTTCGTGGATGTGTGTCTGGCTGCGGTCAGTGGGTCACGTGTATGACAGCGACTGGTGGGTCCAGATACAGCGACGTGAAGTGTCGTGTTTGTGTTGGCCAACGAGCAGGCAGTGTTCGTGGCCAAGTGGGTGTCTGGTGTCGGGGTGTGCGGCAGGTGGCAATTTACGCTCGAGTTACGGCCCGGGAGCAGGGCGTAAAGCGTGAGTGCGTGAGGTGAATCGACCTGTAGGGCTAGAGCAACCCAGGGGAGTCCAGAGCCCCAAGTTCCTTTGATTCCCTTGTCTTGTCCTTCTCCCCCCCCTTTTGGTCCTTGTTTTAGATCCTTTCCGCCTGGTGTGGTTAGGATTCCCCTCCCCCTTGTCAGGGCCGACGCAGGTTGGCGCGCGTGGTCGTGACACAGGGTGTAAAACAGGGTATACTGTGTGCTTGTGTACTATATACTGTGTGTCTGTGCACTGTATGTATACTATATACTGTGTGTCTGTGCACTGTATGTATACTATGTACTGTGTGTCTGTGCACTGTATGTATACTGTGTAGTGTGTGTCTGTGCACTGTATGTATACTATGTAGTGTGTGTCTGTGCACTGTATGTATACTATGTACTGTGTGTCTGTGCACTGTATGTATATTATATACTGTGTGTCTGTGCACTGTATGTATACTATGTGGTGTGTGTCTGTGCACTGTATGTATACTATATACTGTGTGTCTGCACTGTATGTATACTATATACTGTGTGTCTGTGCACTGTATGTATATTATATACTGTGTGTCTGTGCACTGTATGTATACTATGTGGTGTGTGTCTGTGCACTGTATGTATACTATATACTGTGTGTCTGCACTGTATGTATACTATATACTGTGTGTCTGTGCACTGTATGTATATTATATACTGTGTGTCTGTGCACTGTATGTATACTATGTGGTGTGTGTCTGTGCACTGTATGTATACTATATACTGTGTGTCTGTGCACTGTATGTATACTATGTACTGTGTGTCTGTGCACTGTATGTATACTGTGTAGTGTGTGTCTGTGCACTGTATGTATACTGTGTAGTGTGTGTCTGTGCACTGTAAGTATACTATATACTGTGTGTCTGTGCACTGTATGTATGTATATTATATACTGTGTGTCTGTGCACTGTGTGTATACTGTGTAGTGTCTGTGCACTGTATGTATACTATATACTGTGTGTCTGTGCACTGTATGTATACTATATACTGTGTGTCTGTGCACTGTATGTATACTATGTAGTGTGTGTCTGTGCACTGTATGTATACTATATACTGTGTGTCTGCACTGTATGTATACTATATACTGTGTGTCTGTGCACTGTATGTATACTGTGTAGTGTGTGTCTGTGCACTGTATGTATACTGTGTAGTGTGTGTCTGTGCACTGTATGTATACTTTGTAGTGTGTGTCTGTGCACTGTATGTATACTATGTAGTGTGTGTCTGTGCACTGTAAGTATACTATGTACTGTGTGTCTGTGCACTGTATGTATATTATATACTGTGTGTCTTTGCACTGTATGTATACTATATACTGTGTGTCTGTGCACTGTATGTATACTATATACTGTGTGTCTGTGCACTGTATGTATACTATATACTGTGTGTCTGCACTGTATGTATACTATATACTGTGTGTCTGTGCACTGTATGTATACTATGTACTGTGTGTCTGTGCACTGTATGTATATTATGTACTGTGTGTCTGTGCACTGTATGTATACTATATACTGTGTGTCTGTGCACTGTATGTATACTGTGTAGTGTGTGTCTGCACTGTATGTATACTGTGTAGTGTGTGTCTGTGCACTGTATGTATACTATATACTGTGTGTCTGTGCACTGTATGTATACTATATACTGTGTGTCTGTGCACTGTATGTATATTATATACTGTGTGTCTGTGCACTGTATGTATACTATATACTGTGTGTCTGTGCACTGTATGTATACTGTGTAGTGTGTGTCTGTGCACTGTATGTATACTATGTACTGTGTGTCTGCACTGTATGTATACTATATACTGTGTGTCTGTGCACTGTATGTATGTATATTATATACTGTGTGTCTGTGCACTGTATGTATGTATATTATATACTGTGTGTCTGTGCACTGTATGTATACTATATACTGTGTGTCTGTGCACTGTATGTATACTATATACTGTGTGTCTGTGCACTGTATGTATACTATATACTGTGTGTCTGTGCACTGTATGTATACTGTGTAGTGTGTGTCTGTGCACTGTATGTATACTATATACTGTGTGTCTGTGCACTGTATGTATACTATATACTGTGTGTCTGTGCACTGTATGTATATTATGTACTGTGTGTCTGTGCACTGTGTGTATACTGTGTAGTGTGTGTCTGTGCACTGTATGTATATTATGTACTGTGTGTCTGTGCACTGTATGTATACTATATACTGTGTGTCTGTGCACTGTATGTATACTATATACTGTGTGTCTGTGCACTGTATGTATACTATATACTGTGTGTCTGTGCACTGTATGTATATTATGTACTGTGTGTCTGTGCACTGTGTGTATACTATGTAGTGTGTGTCTGTGCACTGTATGTATACTATATACTGTGTGTCTGCACTGTATGTATACTATATACTGTGTGTCTGTGCACTGTATGTATACTGTGTAGTGTGTGTCTGTGCACTGTATGTATACTGTGTAGTGTGTGTCTGTGCACTGTATGTATACTGTGTAGTGTGTGTCTGTGCACTGTATGTATACTATGTAGTGTGTGTCTGTGCACTGTAAGTATACTATATACTGTGTGTCTGTGCACTGTATGTATATTATATACTGTGTGTCTGTGCACTGTATGTATACTATTTACTGTGTGTCTGTGCACTGTATGTATACTATATACTGTGTGTCTGTGCACTGTATGTATACTATATACTGTGTGTCTGCACTGTATGTATACTATATACTGTGTGTCTGTGCACTGTATGTATACTATGTACTGTGTGTCTGTGCACTGTATGTATATTATGTACTGTGTGTCTGTGCACTGTATGTATACTATATACTGTGTGTCTGTGCACTGTTTGTATACTGTGTAGTGTGTGTCTGCACTGTATGTATACTGTGTAGTGTGTGTCTGTGCACTGTATGTATACTATATACTGTGTGTCTGTGCACTGTATGTATACTATGTACTGTGTGTCTGTGCACTGTATGTATATTATATACTGTGTGTCTGTGCACTGTATGTATACTATATACTGTGTGTCTGTGCACTGTATGTATACTGTGTAGTGTGTGTCTGTGCACTGTATGTATACTATGTACTGTGTGTCTTGCACTGTATGTATACTATATACTGTGTGTCTGTGCACTGTATGTATTATATTATATACTGTGTGTCTGTGCACTGTATGTATGTATATTATATACTGTGTGTCTGTGCACTGTATGTATACTATATACTGTGTTCTGTGCACTGTATGTATACTATATACTTGTGTGTCTGTGCACTGTATGTATATCTATATACTGTGTGTCCTGTGCACTGTATGTATACTGTGTAGTGTGTGTCTGTGCACTGTATGTATACTATATACTGTGTGTCTGTGCACTGTATGTATACTATATACTGTGTGTCTGTGCACTGTATGTATACTTATGTACTGTGTGTCTGTGCACTGTGTGTATACTGTGTAGTGTGTGTCTGTGCACTGTATGTATATTATGTACTGTGTGTCTGTGCACTGTATGTATACTATATACTGTGTGTCTGTGCACTGTATGTATACTATATACTGTGTGTCTGTGCACTGTATGTATACTATATACTGTGTGTCTGTGCACTGTATGTATATTATATACTGTGTGGTCTGTGCACTGTGTGTATACTGTGTAGTGTGGTCTGTGCACTGTATGTATATTATGTACTGTGTGTCTGTGCACTGTATGTATACTATATACTGTGTGTCTGTGCACTGTATGTATACTGTGTAGTGTGTCTGTGCACTGTATGTATACTATGTACTGTGTGTCTTTGCACTGTATGTATATTTTATACTGTGTGTGTCTGTGCACTGTATGTATACTATGTGGTGTGTGTCTGTGCACTGTATGTATACTGTGTAGTGTGTGTCTGTGCACTGTATGTATACTATGTGGTGTGTGTCTGTGCACTGTATGTATACTGTGTAGTGTGTGTCTGTGCACTGTATGTATACTATATACTGTGTGTCTGCACTGTATGTATACTATATACTGTGTGTCTGTGCACTGTATGTATACTATATACTGTGTGTCTGCACTGTATGTATACTATGTACTGTGTGTCTGTGCACTGTATGTATACTATATACTGTGTGTCTGCACTGTATGTATACTATATACTGTGTGTCTGCACTGTATGTATACTATGTACTGTGTGTCTGTGCACTGTATGTATACTATGTACTGTGTGTCTGTGCACTGTATGTATACTATGTACTGTGTGTCTGTGCACAGTATGTATACTATGTACTGTGTGTCTGTGCACTGTATGTATACTATGTACTGTGTGTCTGTGCACTGTATGTATACTATGTGGTGTGTGTCTGTGCACTGTATGTATACTATATACTGTGTGTCTGTGCACTGTATGTATACTATATACTGTGTAGTGTCTGTGCACTGTATGTATACTATATACTGTGTCTGCACTGTATGTATACTATATACTGTGTGTCTGCACTGTATGTATACTATATACTGTGTGTCTGTGCACTGTATGTATACTATGTACTGTGTGTCTGTGCACTGTATGTATACTGTGTAGTGTGTGTCTGTGCACTGTATGTATACTATGTAGTGTGTGTCTGTGCACTGTATGTATACTATGTACTGTGTGTCTGTGCACTGTATGTATATTATATACTGTGTGTCTGTGCACTGTATGTATACTATGTGGTGTGTGTCTGTGCACTGTATGTATACTATATACTGTGTGTCTGCACTGTATGTATACTATATACTGTGTGTCTGTGCACTGTATGTATATTATATACTGTGTGTCTGTGCACTGTATGTATACTATGTGGTGTGTGTCTGTGCACTGTATGTATACTATATACTGTGTGTCTGCACTGTATGTATACTATATACTGTGTGTCTGTGCACTGTATGTATATTATATACTGTGTGTCTGTGCACTGTATGTATACTATGTGGTGTGTGTCTGTGCACTGTATGTATACTATATACTGTGTGTCTGTGCACTGTATGTATACTATGTACTGTGTGTCTGTGCACTGTATGTATACTGTGTAGTGTGTGTCTGTGCACTGTAAGTATACTATATACTGTGTGTCTGTGCACTGTATGTATGTATATTATATACTGTGTGTCTGTGCACTGTGTGTATACTGTGTAGTGTCTGTGCACTGTATGTATACTATATACTGTGTGTCTGTGCACTGTATGTATACTATATACTGTGTGTCTGTGCACTGTATGTATACTATGTGGTGTGTGTCTGTGCACTGTATGTATACTATATACTGTGTGTCTGTGCACTGTATGTATACTATATACTGTGTGTCTGTGCACTGTATGTATACTATGTAGTGTGTGTCTGTGCACTGTATGTATACTATATACTGTGTGTCTGCACTGTATGTATACTATATACTGTGTGTCTGTGCACTGTATGTATACTGTGTACTGTGTGTCTGTGCACTGTATGTATACTATGCAGTGTGTGTCTGTGCACTGTAAGTATACTATGTACTGTGTGTCTGTGCACTGTATGTATATTATATACTGTGTGTCTGTGCACTGTATGTATACTATATACTGTGTGTCTGTGCACTGTATGTATACTATATACTGTGTGTCTGTGCACTGTATGTATACTGTGTAGTGTGTGTCTGTGCACTGTATGTATACTATATACTGTGTGTCTGCACTGTATGTATACTATATACTGTGTGTCTGTGCACTGTATGTATATTATGTACTGTGTGTCTGTGCACTGTATGTATACTATATACTGTGTGTCTGTGCACTGTATGTATACTGTGTAGTGTGTGTCTGTGCACTGTATGTATACTGTGTAGTGTGTGTCTGTGCACTGTATGTATACTATATACTGTGTGTCTGTGCACTGTATGTATACTATATACTGTGTGTCTGTGCACTGTATGTATATTATATACTGTGTGTCTGTGCACTGTATGTATACTATATACTGTGTGTCTGTGCACTGTATGTATACTATATACTGTGTGTCTGTGCACTGTATGTATATTATGTACTGTGTGTCTGTGCACTGTGTGTATACTGTGTAGTGTGTGTCTGTGCACTGTATGTATATTATGTACTGTGTGTCTGTGCACTGTATGTATACTATATACTGTGTGTCTGTGCACTGTATGTATACTGTGTAGTGTGTCTGTGCACTGTATGTATACTATGTACTGTGTGTCTTTGCACTGTATGTATATTTTATACTGTGTGTGTCTGTGCACTGTATGTATACTATGTGGTGTGTGTCTGTGCACTGTATGTATACTGTGTAGTGTGTGTCTGTGCACTGTATGTATACTATGTAGTGTGTGTCTGTGCACTGTATGTATACTATATACTGTGTGTCTGCACTGTATGTATACTATATACTGTGTGTCTGTGCACTGTATGTATACTATATACTGTGTGTCTGCACTGTATGTATACTATGTACTGTGTGTCTGTGCACTGTATGTATACTATATACTGTGTGTCTGCACTGTATGTATACTATATACTGTGTGTCTGCACTGTATGTATACTATGTACTGTGTGTCTGTGCACTGTATGTATACTATGTACTGTGTGTCTGTGCACTGTATGTATACTATGTACTGTGTGTCTGTGCACTGTATGTATACTATGTACTGTGTGTCTGTGCACTGTATGTATACTATGTACTGTGTGTCTGTGCACTGTATGTATACTATGTACTGTGTGTCTGTGCACTGTATGTATACTATATACTGTGTCTGCACTGTATGTATACTATATACTGTGTCTGCACTGTATGTATACTATATACTGTGTGTCTGCACTGTATGTATACTATATACTGTGTGTCTGTGCACTGTATGTATACTATGTACTGTGTGTCTGTGCACTGTATGTATACTGTGTAGTGTGTGTCTGTGCACTGTATGTATGCTATATACTGTGTGTCTGCACTGTATGTATACTATATACTGTGTGTCTGTGCACTGTATGTATACTGTGTAGTGTGTGTCTGTGCACTGTATGTATACTATGTACTGTGTGTCTGTGCACTGTATGTATACTGTGTAGTGTGTGTCTGTGCACTGTATGTATACTGTGTAGTGTGTCTGCACTGTATGTATGCTATATACTGTGTGTCTATGCACTGTATGTATACTATGTACTGTGTGTCTGTGCACTGTATGTATATTATGTGGTGTGTGTCTGTGCACTGTATGTGTACTATGTACTGTGTGTCTGTGCACTGTATGTATACTATGTACTGTGTGTCTGTGCACTGTATGTATACTGTGTAGTGTGTGTCTGTGCACTGTATGTATACTGTGTAGTGTGTCTGTGCACTGTATGTATGCTATATACTGTGTGTCTGTGCACTGTATGTATACTATGTGGTGTGTGTCTGTGCACTGTATGTATACTGTGTAGTGTGTGTCTGTGCACTGTATGTATGCTATATACTGTGTGTCTGTGCACTGTATGTATACTGTGTAGTGTGTGTCTGTGCACTGTATGTATACTATGTACTGTGTGTCTGTGCACTGTATGTATACTGTGTAGTGTGTCTGTGCACTGTATGTATACTATATACTGTGTGTCTGTGCACTGTATGTATATTATGTACTGTGTGTCTGTGCACTGTATGTATGCTATATACTGTGTGTCTGTGCACTGTATGTATATTATGTGGTGTGTGTCTGTGCACTGTATGTGTACTATGTACTGTGTGTCTGTGCACTGTATGTATACTGTGTAGTGTGTGTCTGTGCACTGTATGTATATTATGTACTGTGTGTCTGTGCACTGTATGTATACTATATACTGTGTGTCTGTGCACTGTATGTATACTGTGTAGTGTGTGTCTGTGCACTGTATGTATACTATGTGGTGTGTGTCTGTGCACTGTATGTATACTGTGTAGTGTGTGTCTGTGCACTGTATGTATGCTATATACTGTGTGTCTGTGCACTGTATGTATACTATGTAGTGTGTGTCTGTGCACTGTATGTATACTATGTACTGTGTGTCTGTGCACTGTATGTATACTATGTACTGTGTGTCTGTGCACTGTATGTATACTATATACTGTGTGTCTGTGCACTGTATGTATACTATGTGGTGTGTGTCTGTGCACTGTATGTATACTGTGTAGTGTGTGTCTGTGCACTGTATGTATACTGTGTAGTGTGTGTCTGTGCACTGTATGTATACTGTGTAGTGTGTCTGTGCACTGTATGTATACTATATACTGTGTGTCTGTGCACTGTATGTATACTATATACTGTGTGTCTGTGCACTGTATGTATACTATGTGGTGTGTGTCTGTGCACTGTATGTATACTATGTGGTGTGTGTCTGTGCACTGTATGTATACTGTGTAGTGTGTGTCTGTGCACTGTATGTATACTGTGTAGTGTGTCTGTGCACTGTATGTATACTATGTACTGTGTGTCTGTGCACTGTATGTATACTATATACTGTGTGTCTGTGCACTGTATGTATACTATGTGGTGTGTGTCTGTGCACTGTATGTATACTGTGTAGTGTGTGTCTGTGCACTGTATGTATGCTATATACTGTGTGTCTGTGCACTGTATGTATACTATGTGGTGTGTGTCTGTGCACTGTGTGTATAGGAGAGCGGTGGCGGCTGTGTATGATAGGAGAGCGGTGGCGGCTGTGTATGATAGAGCGGTAGCGGTGGTGTATGATAGAGCGGCGGCGGCTGTGTATGATAGAGCGGCGGCGGTGTATGATAGAGCGGCGGCAGCTGTGTATGATAGAGCGGTAGAGGTGGTGTATGATAGAGCGGCGGCGGTGTATAATAGAGCGGCGGCAGCTGTGTATGATAGAGCGGCGGCGGTGTATGATAGAGCGGTAGCGGTGGTGTATGATAGAGCGGCGGCGGCGGTGTATAATAGAGCGGCGGCGGTGTATGATAGAGCGGCGGCGGTGTATGATAGAGCGGCGGCGGTGTATGATAGAGCGGCGGCGGTGTATGATAGAGCGGCGGCGGCTGTGTATGATATTGAATGTTGTGACGTCTCTGATCTGTGCGGATTTGTAGACAATGTAAGGAATGTGTGACGTAGCGTGTCCATTAACCCCTTCACTACCGCGTCTGCTCACCTGTTTGTTTACAATGACCAGTCCGTACACCAGTATACGCTGTATAAGTTTGTCCTATGCGGTGGGACCCCCACCTGTGTCATACAGTTACACACGGCGCTATATCCCCAGTGGCGTACAGATGGAGCCGCTGTGTATGATGGTGATGAATTATTATATATATATATGTGTGTTATATACGGGCCGGACTTCTAGTAAGGATCTGGCTGTGTTGTCCTTGTAGACGCGTCACTCCTCGGCAGACATATTGGGACGGCGCCGCCTTCTCGGGAAGCGACAGGGTCTTTCCTCTCTAGGTTAATGGTTTGTTCTTTTCTGTTCTAGAGGAATTGCTGTCGTCACAAGAGAAGTCTCCCGGCACCAAGGATGTGGTGGTAAACGTGGACTATAGTAAGCGGGCAGAGGCAGAGTCCTCGCGGCCGTTCTCCGGTGACACCAGCCCGGTGATGAGGAAAGGTACAAACACGACTAGACGTCCTTCATGCCTGATGCTATTTTGGGTGTAGGGTTAGGGCCACACATGTCCGGCATAGTGATACGGACAATAACGTCCATGAAACCCATCTGATCCAATGCAATATTATGGAGGGCTCTTCTACTACTTTATCACAATGTCCAATGACCCCCGCTGTTATAAAGGCAGCATAGATCCAGGGCCCATGGCTCCCCACTCTCACATATAGTCCTGTAGTCCTTCTTGGCTATGGTGGTCAGCAGCCATTGCAACAAAACCTCCATAGACATCTGGCTCCGGACACGTGCAGAACCTATACAGATTATCCTGTACAGTAAGGGAGAGACGGATGCTTAGCCCAGAGCCTATACAGATTATCCTGTACAGGAAGGGAGAGACGGATGCTTAGCCCAGAGCCTATACAGATTATCCTGTACAGTAAGGGAGAGACAGATGCTTAGCCTAGAGCCTATACAGATTATCCTGTACAGTAAGGGAGAGACGGATGCTTAGCCCAGAGCCTATACAGATTATCCTGTACAGTAAGGGAGAGACGGATGCTTAGCCCAGAGCCTATACAGATTATCCTGTACAGTAAGGGAGAGACGGATGCTTGGCCCAGTGCCTATACAGATTATCCTGTACTGTAAGGGAGAGATACGTGTGCCATCCCCCCTTGTGTGTTCTTTTAGGACAACCCACCCTATGCCTTGTTGGAGGGCAGCAGCCCCCGGTGCGTTCTTGTAGGACGGCCCACCCCTATGCCTTGTTGGAGGGCGCCCCCGATGTGTTCTTGTAGGACGGCCCACCCCTATGCCTTGTTGGAGGGCAGCAGCCCCCGGTGCGTTCTTGTAGGACGGCCCACCCCTATGCCTTGTTGGAGGGCAGCAGCCCCCGGTGCGTTCTTGTAGGACGGCCCACCCCTATGCCTTGTTGGAGGGCGCTCCCGATGCGTTCTTGTAGGACGGCCCACCCCTATGCCTTGTTGGAGGGCAGCAGCCCCCGGTGCGTTCTTGTAGGACGGCCCACCCTTATGCCTTGTTGGAGGGCAGCAGCCCCCGGTGCGTTCTTGTAGGACGGCCCACCCCTATGCCTTGTTGGAGGGCAGCAGCCCCCGGTGCGTTCTTGTAGGACGGCCCACCCCTATGCCTTGTTGGAGGGCAGCAGCCCCCGATGTGTTCTTGTAGGACGGCCCACCCCTATGCCTTGTTGGAGGGCAGCAGCCCCCGGTGCGTTCTTGTAGGATGGCCCACCCCTATGCCTTGTTGGAGGGCAGCAGCCCCCGATGTGTTCTTGTAGGACGGCCCACCCCGATGCCTTGTTGGAGGGCAGCAGCCCCCGATGTGTTCTTGTAGGACGGCCCACCCCGATGCCTTGTTGGAGGGCAGCAGCCCCCGGTGCGTTCTTGTAGGACGGCCCACCCTTATGCCTTGTTGGAGGGCAGCAGCCCCCGGTGCGTTCTTGTAGGACGGCCCACCCCTATGCCTTGTTGGAGGGCAGCAGCCCCCGGTGCGTTCTTGTAGGATGGCCCACCCCTATGCCTTGTTGGAGGGCAGCAGCCCCCGGTGCGTTCTTGTAGGACGGCCCACCCCTATGCCTTGTTGGAGGGCAGCAGCCCCCGGTGCGTTCTTGTAGGACGGCCCACCCCTATGCCTTGTTGGAGGGCGCTCCCGATGCGTTCTTGTAGGACGGCCCACCCCTATGCCTTGTTGGAGGGCAGCAGCCCCCGGTGCGTTCTTGTAGGACGGCCCACCCTTATGCCTTGTTGGAGGGCAGCAGCCCCCGGTGCGTTCTTGTAGGACGGCCCACCCCTATGCCTTGTTGGAGGGCAGCAGCCCCCGGTGCGTTCTTGTAGGACGGCCCACCCCTATGCCTTGTTGGAGGGCAGCAGCCCCCGGTGCGTTCTTGTAGGATGGCCCACCCCGATGCCTTGTTGGAGGGCAGCAGCCCCCGGTGCGTTCTTGTAGGACGGCCCACCCTTATGCCTTGTTGGAGGGCAGCAGCCCCCGGTGCGTTCTTGTAGGACGGCCCACCCCTATGCCTTGTTGGAGGGCAGCAGCCCCCGGTGCGTTCTTGTAGGATGGCCCACCCCTATGCCTTGTTGGAGGGCAGCAGCCCCCGGTGCGTTCTTGTAGGACGGCCCACCCCTATGCCTTGTTGGAGGGCAGCAGCCCCCGGTGCGTTCTTGTAGGACGGCCCACCCCTATGCCTTGTTGGAGGGCGCTCCCGATGCGTTCTTGTAGGACGGCCCACCCCTATGCCTTGTTGGAGGGCAGCAGCCCCCGGTGCGTTCTTGTAGGACGGCCCACCCTTATGCCTTGTTGGAGGGCAGCAGCCCCCGGTGCGTTCTTGTAGGACGGCCCACCCCTATGCCTTGTTGGAGGGCAGCAGCCCCCGGTGCGTTCTTGTAGGACGGCCCACCCCTATGCCTTGTTGGAGGGCAGCAGCCCCCGGTGCGTTCTTGTAGGATGGCCCACCCCTATGCCTTGTTGGAGGGCAGCAGCCCCCGATGTGTTCTTGTAGGACGGCCCACCCCGATGCCTTGTTGGAGGGCAGCAGCCCCCGATGTGTTCTTGTAGGACGGCCCACCCCGATGCCTTGTTGGAGGGCAGCAGCCCCCGGTGCGTTCTTGTAGGATGGCCCACCCCTATGCCTTGTTGGAGGGCAGCAGCCCCTGGTGCGTTCTTGTAGGACGGCCCACCCCTATGCCTTGTTGGAGGGCAGCAGCCCCCGGTGCGTTCTTGTAGGACGGCCACCAGCCGCCGGGATCGGACCCGCTGTCTGGATGCTGCTGGTGTTCGCCCTCTGTGGTTGGTTTTGTGGTGTTTGGCGGTTCTTTATTTTTAGTTGTTTCCTTTGTGTTTCCTTTATCTCCTGATTCAATAACGTTACCTTTCATGTTTCTTCCGGAACGACGTCCAGATGAGGAAGATGATGGAAAGACTCAGCCCACTCAGCCCCTGTTGAAGAAAGGCAGGCATTGTCACTTGTTCCTTCTCTCCTCCCTCTTTTCCAGCTTCCTCCTCTTTGTCTTTTTCTTTCCTGACTATTAAATCCTGTAGCGGCTGAAGCTGATGAGTGGGATTGATGGGGCCCCCAGCTGCTCCCTAGATCAGGAGTCCGGAGCCCCTCCAAGCTTTTTTTTCCATCCCTATAGACTTTTAATGTAGCTGCAGTGGGTGGTATTTACTGGCGGGGGCTGTTTACTGGCGGGCGTTTTTTTTTTTACTGGCGGGCGCTGTTTGCTGGCGGGGGCTGTTTACTGGCGGGCGTTTTTTTTTTACTGGTGGACACTATTTACTGGCGGGTGTTTTTTTTTACTAGCGGGCGCCGTTTACTGGCGGGCGTTTTTTTTTAGTGGCGGGCGTTTGGTTTTTTGTTTTGTTTTTTACTGGCGGGCGCAGTTTATTGGCGGGTGTTTTTTTTTATTTTTTTTATACTGCCGGGCGCTGTTGTTTCACTGTTATGCATTGAAGAATAAAGGCGGAGCCCTGCTCTAGGGGAGGGGCCCGGAATGGTGGAGACTCTTGGATACATGGTCGGACTCTCTAGCTGCTCTCCAGGTGGCTGCTCTCTCCTCCTCTCTATGCGGCTTCTCAGGCTCTTTGCTTTGTCTCCTTTCTGATGAGTTGAACTTGATTTCCTTTCTATAATTTGTACTTGTTAAAACTACATTGGAGATTCCTCACATTTAGGTCCAGAGTGCTGTATACCTGCGGCAGTGACACACCCACCTGTATACCTGCGGCAGTGACACACCTACCCGTATACCTGCGGCACTGACACACCTACCCGTATACCTGCGGCACTGACACACCCACCCGTATACCTGCGGCAGTGACACACCCACCCGTATACCTGCGGCACTGACACACCTACCCGTATACCTGCGGCAGTGACACACCTACCCGTATACCTGCGGCAGTGACACACCTACCCGTATACCTGCGGCACTGACACACCTACCCGTATACCTGCGGCAGTGACACACCTACCCGTATACCTGCGGCACTGACACACCTACCCGTATACCTGCGGCACTGACACACCTACCCGTATACCTGCGGCAGTGACACACCTACCCGTATACCTGCGGCACTGACACACCTACCCGTATACCTGCGGCACTGACACACCTACCCGTATACCTGCGGCACTGACACACCTACCCGTATACCTGCGGCAGTGACACACCTACCCGTATACCTGCGGCAGTGACACACCTACCCGTATACCTGCGGCAGTGACACACCTACCCGTATACCTGCGGCAGTGACACACCTACCCGTATACCTGCGGCAGTGACACACCTACCCGTATACCTGCGGCAGTGACACACCTACCCGTATACCTGCGGCAGTGACACACCTACCCGTATACCTGCGGCAGTGACACACCTACCCGTATACCTGCGGCAGTGACACACCTACCCGTATACCTGCGGCAGTGACACACCTACCCGTATACCTGCGGCAGTGACACACCTACCCGTATACCTGCGGCAGTGACACACCTACCCGTATACCTGCGGCAGTGACACACCTACCCGTATACCTGCGGCACTGACACACCTACCCGTATACCTGCGGCACTGACACACCTACCCGTATACCTGCGGCACTGACACACCTACCCGTATACCTGCGGCACTGACACACCTACCCGTATACCTGCGGCACTGACACACCTACCCGTATACCTGCGGCACTGACACACCTACCCGTATACCTGCGGCACTGACACACCTACCCGTATACCTGCGGCACTGACACACCTACCCGTATACCTGCGGCACTGACACACCTACCCGTATACCTGCGGCACTGACACACCTACCCGTATACCTGCGGCACTGACACACCTACCCGTATACCTGCGGCACTGACACACCTACCCGTATACCTGCGGCACTGACACACCTACCCGTATACCTGCGGCACTGACACACCTACCCGTATACCTGCGGCACTGACACACCTACCCGTATACCTGCGGCACTGACACACCTACCCGTATACCTGCGGCACTGACACACCTACCCGTATACCTGCGGCACTGACACACCTACCCGTATACCTGCGGCACTGACACACCTACCCGTATACCTGCGGCACTGACACACCTACCCGTATACCTGCGGCACTGACACACCTACCCGTATACCTGCGGCACTGACACACCTACCCGTATACCTGCGGCACTGACACACCTACCCGTATACCTGCGGCACTGACACACCTACCCGTATACCTGCGGCAGTGACACACCTACCCGTATACCTGCGGCACTGACACACCTACCCGTATACCTGCGGCACTGACACACCTACCCGTATACCTGCGGCACTGACACACCTACCCGTATACCTGCGGCACTGACACACCTAG
Source organism: Dendropsophus ebraccatus (assembly GCF_027789765.1). Classification (NCBI taxonomy): domain Eukaryota; kingdom Metazoa; phylum Chordata; class Amphibia; order Anura; family Hylidae; genus Dendropsophus; species Dendropsophus ebraccatus. The sequence goes on along the minus strand of NC_091456.1, from coordinate 146,727 downwards.
CTGTATACCTCGTGTCCGGCAGATGACTGATCTTCCTCCTGATCAGAGTTATAGATCTATCAGCTGAATTCTATGTAATAACCAAATCCAACAAGTCATTAAAGCTTTTTTTCTCTTTTTTTGTAGACTCCAAAGGCCGTGGCGCCCCCCTGAGCACGGCCGAGCAGAGACTCCTGGACGCCAGCGTACAATTCCACAAGAAGCAGGGGAAGAGCACGGTGGATGTGTGGTGGCTCTTTGATGATGGAGGTACGGTTACACCACAGAGTCGGGCGGGGGAGGGGTAGAGAGTCGGGCGGGGGAGGGGTAGAGAGTCGGGCGGGGGAGGGGTAGAGAGTAGGGCGGGGGAAGGGTAGAGAGGCGGGCGGGGTCGGGGTAGAGAGGCGGGCGGGGTCGGGGTAGAGAGGCGGGCGGGGTCGGGGTAGAGAGGCGGTCGGGGTAGAGAGGCGGGCGGGGTAGAGAGGCGGGCGGGGTAGAGAGGCGGGCGGGGTCGGGGTAGAGAGTCGGTCGCAGTAGAGAGGCGGGCGGGGTCGGGGTAGAGAGGCGGTCGGGGTAGAGAGGCGGTCGGGGTAGAGAGGCGGTCGGGGTAGAGAGTGTTAGGCTGTATAGAGGATCAGCGGCTGTAGTTCTGACCTTCCTCCCAGTCTTCCTCCCTGAGGATATATTGATCGGCCTCCGCTGATCGATGAGGCCGGCTCTCTCTGCTCGGACATTGATCTCGGAATATGGATTCCAGCCTGGGGACGTGTACAGGCCGTGACCTTGGCTACCCACAGATCCAGGCTACTAGGACACATTGTTACTGTATACAGCACTATATCTACCAGTATACAGCGTACATGTACAGCACTATATCTACCAGTATACAGCATACATGTACAGCACTATATATAACAGTATACAGCGTACATGTACAGCACTATATATAACAGTATACAGCATACATGTACAGCACTATATATAACAGTATACAGCATACATGTACAGCACTATATCTACCAGTATACAGCGTACATGTACAGCACTATATATAACAGTATACAGCATACATGTACAGCACTATATATAACAGTATACAGCGTACATGTACAGCACTATATATAACAGTATACATGTACAGCACTATATAACAGTATACATGTACAGCACTATATATAACAGTATACAGCATACATGTACAGCACTATATAACTGTATACAGCATACATGTACAGCACTATATATAACAGTATACATGTACAGCACTATATAACAGTATACAGCATACATGTACAGCACTATATATAACAGTATACAGCATACATGTACAGCACTATATATAACAGTATACAGCATACATGTACAGCACTATATCTACCAGTATATAGCGTACATGTACAGCACTATATCTACCAGTATACAGCGTACATGTACAGCACTATATATAACAGTATACAGCATACATGTACAGCACTATATCTACCAGTATACAGCGTACATGTACAGCACTATATAACAGTATACAGCATACATGTACAGCACTATATATAACAGTATACATGTACAGCACTATATATAACAGTATACAGCGTACATGTACAGCACTATATCTACCAGTATACAGCATACATGTACAGCACTATATCTACCAGTATACAGCGTACATGTACAGCACTATATATAACAGTATACAGCATACATGTACAGCACTATATCTACCAGTATACAGCGTACATGTACAGCACTATATATAACAGTATACAGCATACATGTACAGCACTATATATAACAGTATACAGCGTACATGTACAGCACTATATATAACAGTATACAGCATACATGTACAGCACTATATAACAGTATACAGCGTACATGTACAGCACTATATATAACAGTATACAGCGTACATGTACAGCACTATATATAACAGTATACAGCATACATGTACAGCACTATATAACAGTATACATGTACAGCACTATATATAACAGTATACAGCATACATGTACAGCACTATATAACAGTATACAGCATACATGTACAGCACTATATATAACAGTATACAGCATACATGTACAGCACTATATAACAGTATACAGCGTACATGTACAGCACTATATATAACAGTATACAGCATACATGTACAGCACTATATATAACAGTATACAGCATACATGTACAGCACTATATATAACAGTATACAGCATACATGTACAGCACTATATATAACAGTATACAGCATACATGTACAGCACTATATAACAGTATACAGCATACATGTACAGCACTATATATAACAGTATACAGCATACATGTACAGCACTATATAACAGTATACAGCATACATGTACAGCACTATATCTACCAGTATACAGCATACATGTACAGCACTATATCTACCAGTATACAGCATACATGTACAGCACTATATATACCAGTATACAGCATACATGTACAGCACTATATATAACAGTATACAGCGTACATGTACAGCACTATATATAACAGTATACAGCGTACATGTACAGCACTATATATAACAGTATACATGTACAGCACTATATATAACAGTATACAGCATACATGTACAGCACTATATATAACAGTATACAGCATACATGTACAGCACTATATATAACAGTATACAGCGTACATGTACAGCACTATATATAACAGTATACAGCATACATGTACAGCACTATATAACAGTATACATGTACAGCACTATATATAACAGTATACAGCATACATGTACAGCACTATATAACAGTATACAGCATACATGTACAGCACTATATATAACAGTATACAGCATACATGTACAGCACTATATAACAGTATACAGCGTACATGTACAGCACTATATATAACAGTATACAGCATACATGTACAGCACTATATATAACAGTATACAGCATACATGTACAGCACTATATATAACAGTATACAGCATACATGTACAGCACTATATATAACAGTATACAGCATACATGTACAGCACTATATAACAGTATACAGCATACATGTACAGCACTATATATAACAGTATACAGCATACATGTACAGCACTATATATAACAGTATACAGCATACATGTACAGCACTATATATAACAGTATACAGCATACATGTACAGCACTATATAACAGTATACAGCGTACATGTACAACACTATATATAACAGTATACAGCATACATGTACAGCACTATATATAACAGTATACAGCGTACATGTACAGCACTATATATAACAGTATACAGCGTACATGTACAGCACTATATATAACAGTATACAGCATACATGTACAGCACTATATATAACAGTATACAGCATACATGTACAGCACTATATCTACCAGTATACAGCGTACATGTACAGCACTATATATAACAGTATACAGCATACATGTACAGCACTATATATAACAGTATACAGCATACATGTACAGCACTATATATAACAGTATACAGCATACATGTACAGCACTATATATAACAGTATACAGCATACATGTACAGCACTATATAACAGTATACAGCATACATGTACAGCACTATATATAACAGTATACAGCATACATGTACAGCACTATATAACAGTATACAGCGTACATGTACAACACTATATATAACAGTATACAGCATACATGTACAGCACTATATATAACAGTATACAGCGTACATGTACAGCACTATATATAACAGTATACAGCATACATGTACAGCACTATATATAACAGTATACAGCATACATGTACAGCACTATATATAACAGTATACAGCATACATGTACAGCACTATATCTACCAGTATACAGCGTACATGTACAGCACTATATATAACAGTATACAGCGTACATGTACAGCACTATATCTACCAGTATACAGCGTACATGTACAGCACTATATATAACAGTATACAGCGTACATGTACAGCACTATATCTACCAGTATACAGCGTACATGTACAGCACTATATATAAAACAGTATACAGCATACATGTACAGCACTATATATAACAGTATACAGCATACATGTACAGCACTATATCTACCAGTATACAGCATACATGTACAGCACTATATAACAGTATACAGCATACATGTACAGCACTATATATAACAGTATACAGCGTACATGTACAACACTATATATAACAGTATACAGCGTACATGTACAGCACTATATATAACAGTATACAGCATACATGTAGCACTGACTGACACTCACTGTCACCTGCAGCCCTGACTGACACTCACGGTCACCTGCAGCCCTGACTGACACTCACTGTCACCTGCAGCCCTGACTGACACTCACTGTCACCTGCAGCCCTGACTGACACTCACTGTCACCTGCAGCCCTGACTGACACTCACTGTCACCTGCAGCCCTGACTGACACTCACTGTCACCTGCAGCCCTGACTGACACTCACTGTCACCTGCAGCCCTGACTGACACTCACTGTCACCTGCAGCCCTGACTGACACTCACTGTCACCTGCAATCAGTAAGACCCCTCAATAACGGAGGGTCCTGCAGGTGGGGAGCACACACCACTTCTCACTACCTAGGCTTTCTGGCTGATGCTTTGGTCACTTTTGAATGTTGTTGTTGCTTTCACACCTGTAGTAGCATGAGACGGACTCTACAACCCACACAGGTGGCTCAGGTAGTGCAGCTCATCCAGGATGGCACATCAATGCGAGCTGTGGTAAGAAGGTTTGCTGTGTCTGTCAGCGTAGTGTACAGAGGCTGGAGGCTACCAGGAGATAGGCCAGTACACCAGGAGACATGGAGGAGGCCGTAGTGTCCAGAGGTTGGAGGCCACCAGAAGACAGGCCAGTACACCAGGAGACAGGCCAGTACACCAGGAGACAGGCCAGTACACCAGGAGACGTGGAGGAGGCCGTAGTGTCCAGAGGTTGGAGGCCACCAGAAGACAGGCCAGTACACCAGGAGACAGGCCAGTACACCAGGAGACAGGCCAGTACACCAGGAGACAGGCCAGTACACCAGGAGACGTGGAGGAGGCCGTAGTGTCCAGAGGTTGGAGGCCACCAGAAGACAGGCCAGTACACCAGGAGACAGGCCAGTACACCAGGAGACAGGCCAGTACACCAGGAGACGTGGAGGAGGCCGTAGAGTCCAGAGGCTGGAGGCTACCAGGAGACAGGCCAGTACACCAGGAGATGTGGAGGAGGCCATAGTGTCCAGAGGCTGGAGGCTACCAGGAGACAGGCCAGTACACCAGGAGATGTGGAGGAGGCCGTAGTGTCCAGAGGCTGGAGGCTACCAGGAGACAGGTCAGTACACCAGGAGACGTGGAGGAGACCATAGTGTCCAGAGGCTGGAGGCTACCAGGAGACAGGCCAGTACACCAGATGATGTGGAGGAGGCCGTAGTGTCCAGAGGCTGGAGGCTACCAGGAGACAGGCCAGTACACCAGGAGAGGTGGAGGAGGCCGTAGTGTCCAGAGGCTGGAGGCTACCAGGAGACAGGCCAGTACACCAGGAGAGGTGGAGGAGGCTGTAGTGACCAGAGGCTGGAGGCTACCAGGAGACATGGAGGAGGCCGTAGTGTCCAGAGGTTGGAGGCCACCAGAAGACAGGCCAGTACACCAGGAGACAGGCCAGTACACCAGGAGACAGGCCAGTACACCAGGAGACAGGCCAGTACACCAGGAGACAGGCCAGTACACCAGGAGACATGGAGGAGGCCGTAGAGTCCAGAGGCTGGAGGCTACCAGGAGACAGGCCAGTACACCAGGAGATGTGGAGGAGGCCATAGTTTCCAGAGGCTGGAGGCTACCAGGAGACAGGCCAGTACACCAGGAGATGTGGAGGAGGCCGTAGTGTCCAGAGGCTGGGGGCTACCAGGAGACAGGTCAGTACACCAGGAGACGTGGAGGAGACAATAGTGTCCAGAGGCTGGAGGCTACCAGGAGACAGGCCAGTACACCAGATGATGTGGAGGAGGCCGTAGTGTCCAGAGGCTGGAGGCTACCAGGAGACAGGCCAGTACACCAGGAGAGGTGGAGGAGGCCGTAGTGTCCAGAGGCTGGAGGCTACCAGGAGACAGGCCAGTACACCAGGAGAGGTGGAGGAGGCCGTAGTGACCAGAGGCTGGAGGCTACCAGGAGACATGGAGGAGGCCGTAGAGTCCAGAGGCTGGAGGCTACCAGGAGACAGGCCAGTACACCAGATGATGTGGAGGAGGCCGTAGTGTCCAGAGGCTGGAGGCTACCAGGAGACAGGCCAGTACACCAGGAGATGTGGAGGAGGCTGTAGTGTCCAGAGGCTGGAGGCTACCAGGAGACAGGCCAGTACACCAGGAGAGGTGGAGGAGGCCGTAGTGTCCAGAGGCTGGAGGCTACCAGGAGACAGGCCAGTACACCAGATGATGTGGAGGAGGCCGTAGTGTCCAGAGGCTGTAGGTGCTACCAGGAGACAGGCCAGTACACCAGGAGATGTGGAGGAGGCCATAGTGTCCAGAGGCTGGAGGTGCTACCAGGAGACAGGCCAGTACACCAGGAGAGGTGGAGGAGGCCGTAGTGACCAGAGGCTGGAGGCTACCAGGAGACAGGCCAGTACACCAGGAGACGTGGAGGAGGCCGTAGTGACCAGAGGCTGGAGGCTACCAGGAGACAGGCCAGTACACCAGGAGACGTGGAGGAGGCCGTAGTGACCAGAGGCTGGAAGCTACCAGGAGACAGGCCAGTACACCAGATGATGTGGAGGAGGCCATAGTGTCCAGAGGCTGGAGGCTACCAGGAGACATGCCAGTACACCAGGAGATGTGGAGGAGGCCGTAGTGTCCAGAGGCTGGAAGCTACCAGGAGACAGGCCAGTACACCAGGAGACGTGGAGGAGGCCGTAGTGTCCAGAGGTTGGAGGCCACCAGAAGACAGGCCAGTACACCAGGAGACATGGAGGAGGCCGTAGTGACCAGAGGCTGGAAGCTACCAGGAGACAGGCCAGTACACCAGATGATGTGGAGGAGGCCATAGTGTCCAGAGGCTGGAGGCTACCAGGAGACATGCCAGTACACCAGGAGATGTGGAGGAGGCCGTAGTGTCCAGAGGCTGGAAGCTACCAGGAGACAGGCCAGTACACCAGGAGACGTGGAGGAGGCCGTAGTGTCCAGAGGTTGGAGGCCACCAGAAGACAGGCCAGTACACCAGGAGACAGGCCAGTACACCAGGAGACAGGCCAGTACACCAGGAGACAGGCCAGTACACCAGGAGACAGGCCAGTACACCAGGAGACAGGCCAGTACACCAGGAGACAGGCCAGTACACCAGGAGACGTGGAGGAGGCCGTAGAGTCCAGAGGCTGGAGGCTACCAGGAGACAGGCCAGTACACCAGGAGACGTGGAGGAGGCCGTAGTGTCAAGAGGCTGGAGGCTACCAGGAGACAGGCCAGTACACCAGGAGATGTGGAGGAGGCCGTAGTGTCCAGAGGCTGGAGGCTACCAGGAGACAGGCCAGTACACCAGATGATGTGGAGGAGGCCATAGTGTCCAGAGGCTGGAGGAGCTACATGGAGACAGGCCAGTACACCAGGAGAGGTGGAGGAGGCCGTAGTGACCAGAGGCTGGAGGCTACCAGGAGACAGGCCAGTACACCAGGAGAGGTGGAGGAGGCCGTAGTGACCAGAGGCTGGAGGCTAACAGGAGACAGGCCAGTACACCAGATAATGTGGAGGAGGCCGTAGTGTCCAGAGGCTGTAGGTGCTACCAGGAGACAGGCCAGTACACCAGGAGACGTGGAGGAGGCCGTAGTGACCAGAGGCTGGAGGCTACCAGGAGACAGGCCAGTACACCAGGAGACGTGGAGGAGGCCGTAGTGACCAGAGGCTGGAGGCTACCAGGAGACAGGCCAGTACACCAGGAGACGTGGAGGAGGCCGTAGTGACCAGAGGCTGGAGGCTACCAGGAGACAGGCCAGTACACCAGGAGACGTGGAGGAGGCCGTAGTGACCAGAGGCTGGAGGCTACCAGGAGACAGGCCAGTACACCAGATGATGTGGAGGAGGCCGTAGTGTCCAGAGGCTGGAGGCTACCAGGAGACAGGCCAGTACACCAGGAGAGGTGGAGGAGGCCGTAGTGACCAGAGACTGGAGGCTACCAGGAGACAGGCCAGTACACCAGGAGATGTGGAGGAGGCCATAGTGTCCAGAGGCTGGAGGCTACCAGGAGACAGGCCAGTACACCAGATGATGTGGAGGAGGCCGTAGTGTCCAGAGGCTGGAGGCCACCAGAAGACAGGCCAGTACACGGGCCTTGTAGAGAGGTCATACAGCCACATGGAGGCCACACACACAACATATCTATATCATAAAAATGAAAGTCTGTCTGTCCTCTATAGACTTCCAAATGCCTGAACCGTTTGACCCCAAATTTGGCACACAGATACATTGTCTTGATGGACATGTCTTTTTTCAACCATATTAACTATGTAACTATGTAAGGTTAGAGCGAAGGTCCCGTCCTTGCCAGATGTACAGGAGGGGAGGGGGAAGAGTGCCCCATAGAGATGAATGGGAGAATCTCCACACTGCACACACAGGTGATATAATTAGTGCTGCAGCTCTCCAGCAGTAACAGCAGTTGGAGCCTTAGCAACCAATAGGATTACTGCTTTCACAGGGAGCTGGAATCTGGTTGGTTGCTAGGGCGGCTGCCTCACAGCATCCACAGAAATAACTGGTAGACCCCCTACTCCATCTATACAGTACAGGTATACAGGACCCCAAAACTATACACTACAGGTATACATACCTCCCAACATTTTGGACAGCCAAAGAGGAACAGTTGTGGTTCACGCTAGGAAAATTTTACAGGCATTTTTTAATTTAAGGATGTATTTACACATCCAGGATCTGCTGCAGATTGATGCACTTACACATCTAGGATCTGCTGCAGATTGATGCATTTAGTTACATCGCTATCTGCAAATCTGCAGCAGATCCTGGATGTGTGACTACATTCTTAGGACACATTCACACATCAGTAACGCTGTCTAAAACTGCGGACAGGATTACAGATGTCTTTCAGTTTCTGTCGGCATTTGCAGGGACCCCTGTCAGATAGGTGACACAGACGCACAATGGCTTCATCATTTTGTTGCAGCATGGATCATGTCCCCAAATGGATCAGAAACAGCTACAGATGTGTGTATGGGGCCATAGAACTCAATGAGTCTGCATGTGTGACAGCGGCCATTAGGTCACATGACTCATGGGAATATAACAATGTGTAGGATCCAGCGTGCACCACATGAGAGAATAATATGCAGGTTTGGGTCTATTATACAGTATATCAGTCTGCTGTATAACCTGGTGTCTGTAGGTTACATAGCATTGTCTTACTGACAGCTTCCCTTGTGGTGTGTGTGTGTGTATATATATATATATATACTGTAGGTTACATAGCATTGTCTTACTGACCGCTTCCCTTGTGGTGTGTGTGTGTGTGTATATATATATATAATATATATACTGTAGGTTACATAGCATTGTCTTACTGACAGCTTCCCTTGTGGTGTGTGTGTGTGTATATATATATATATATATAATATATATACTGTAGGTTACATAGCATTGTCTTACTGACAGCTTCCCTTGTGGTGTATGTGTGTGTGTGTGTGTATATGTATATATATATATACTGTAGGTTACATAGCATTGTCTTACTGACCGCTTCCCTTGTGGTGTGTGTGTGTGTGTGTGTGTGTGTGTGTGTGTGTATATATATATTGTATATATCAGTCTGCTGTATAACCTGGTGTCTGTAGGTTACATAGCATTGTCTTACTGACAGCTTCCCTTGTGGTGTGTGTGTGTGTGTGTGTATATATATATTGTATATATCAGTCTGCTGTATAACCTGGTGTCTGTAGGTTACATAGCATTGTCTTACTGACAGCTTCCCTTGTGGTGTGTGTGTGTGTGTGTATATATATATATTGTATATATCAGTCTGCTGTATAACCTGGTGTCTGTAGGTTACATAGCATTGTCTTACTGACAGCTTCCCTTGTGGTGTGTGTGTGTGTGTATATATATATATATATATAATATATATACTGTAGGTTACATAGCATTGTCTTACTGACAGCTTCTCTTGTGGTGTGTGTGTGTGTGTATATATATATATATAATATATATATACTGTAGGTTACATAGCATTGTCTTACTGACAGCTTCCCTTGTGGTATACGGGGTAACAGTTTGTCTATTAGGGAAGAGATGTGATATATAGGGTGAGATGGAAGGTTCCTGCTCTGGGATCAGTGACTGATCCGTCCTACATTAGACGTGATAGATGTGTGGGGTTCGTCGGTCATTAGTAACATGTCCTTCTTCCTCTCGCCCCCAGGGCTGACGCTGCTGATTCCATATTTACTGACCACCAAAAAGAAGTGGAGCGACTGCAAGATCCGAGTGTTCATCGGTGGGAAGATTAACAGGATAGACCACGATCGCCGAGCGTAAGTGTCACCTCTACTATGGAGGTTCCCAACTATATATATCATAGGAGGAGGTTCCCGACCACTTATAGGAGGAGGTTCCCAACCACTTATATATATCATAGGAGGAGGTTCCCGACCACATATATATCATAGGAGGAGGTTCCCGACCACTTATATATATTATAGGAGGAGGTTCCCGACCACTTATAGGAGGAGGTTCCCAACCACTTATATATCATAGGAGGAGGTTCCCGACCACTTATATATATCATAGGAGGAGGTTCCCGACCACTTATAGGAGGAGGTTCCCAACCACTTATATATCATAGGAGGAGGTTCCCGACCACATATATATCATAGGAGGAGGTTCCCGACCACATATATATCATAGGAGGAGGTTCCCGACCACTTATATATATCATAGGAGGAGGTTCCCAACCACATATATATATCATAGGAGGAGGTTCCCGACCACTTATATATATCATAGGAGGAGGTTCCCGACCACTTATATATATCATAGGAGGAGGTTCCCGACCACTTATATATCATAGAAGGAGGTTCCCGACCACTTATATATATCATAGGAGGAGGTTCCCAACCACTTATATATATCATAGGAGGAGGTTCCCGACCACTTATATATATCATAGGAGGAGGTTCCCAACCACATATATATCATAGGAGGAGGTTCCCGACCACTTATATATATCATAGGAGGAGGTTCCCGACCACTTATATATATATATCATAGGAGGAGGTTCCCGACCACTTATATATATCATAGGAGGAGGTTCCCAACCACATATATATCATAGGAGGAGGTTCCCGACCACATATATATATCATAGGAGGAGGTTCCCAACCACATATATATCATAGGAGGAGGTTCCTGACTACATATATATATCATAGGAGGAGGTTCCCGACCACATATATATCATAGGAGGAGGTTCCCGACCACTTATATATCATAGGAGGAGGTTCCCGACCACTTATATATCATAGGAGGAGGTTCCCGACCACTTATATATCATAGGAGGAGGTTCCCGACCACATATATATCATAGGAGGAGGTTCCCGACCACATATATATCATAGGAGGAGGTTCCCGACCACTTATATATCATAGGAGGAGGTTCCCGACCACATATATATCATAGGAGGAGGTTCCCGACTACATATATATATCATAGGAGGAGGTTCCCGACCACATATATATCATAGGAGGAGGTTCCCGACCACATATATAGTTATCAGTCATGTGGGGATTATTGTAGTCACATGCCTGGATGAGGGACGTCAGCCGTATAATCCCATCTGTCACTATTTATAGGGATTATAATCATCCATCAGGTTATAATTCTCTCCTGAGAAGTGTGGGAAAAGCTGCTGCTCACAGGGGCGTCCGCCGGGGTATAAAGCCAATCCATCTATCATCACAGGATGCAAGAGGGAAGGACAGAAGCCTAAGGCGCTGACCCTGCGTGTGTGTATATATATACACCACATCACTATATAATACCATATATATACCACATCACTATATAATACCATATATATATATATATATATATATATATACCACATCACTATATAATACCATATATATATACACCACATCACTATATAATACCATATATATACCACATCACTATATAATACCATATATATATACACCACATCACTATATAATACCATATATATACCACATCACTATATAATACCATATATATACCACATCACTATATAATACCATATATATATATATATATATATATATATACCACATCACTATATAATACCATATATATATATATATATATATATATATATATATATATATACCACATCACTATATAATACCATATATATATATATATATATATATATATACCACATCACTATATAATACAATATATATATATATATACCACATCACTATATAATACCATATATATATATATATATATATATATATATATATATACCACATCACTATATAATACCATATATACCACATCACTATATATATATATATATATATATATATATATATATATATATATATATACCACATATCTATATAATACCATATATATATATATATATATATATATATATATATATATACCACATCACTATATAATACCATATATATATATATATATATATATATATATATATACCACATCACTATATAATACCATATATATATATATATATATATATATCACTATATAATACCATATATATATATATATATATATATATACCACATCACTATATAATACCATATATATATATATATACCACATCACTATATAATACCATATATATATATATATATATATATATACCACATCACTATATAATACCATATATATATATATATATATATATATATACCACATCACTATATAATACCATATATATATATATATATATACCACATCACTATATAATACCATATATATATATATATATACCACATCACTATATAATACCATATATATATATATATATATATATACCATATCACTATATAATACTATATATATATATATATATATATATATATACCACATCACTATATAATACCGTATATATATATATATATATACCACATCACTATATAATACCATATATATATATATATATATATATATATACCACATCACTATATAATACCATATATATATATATATATATATATATACCACATCACTATATAATACCATATATATATATATACCACATCACTATATAATACCATATATATATATATATATATATATATATATATATATATATATATATATATACACACACTCAGCGGCCACTTTATTAGGTACACCATGCCAGTAATGGGTTGGACCCCCTTTTGCCCTCAGAACTGCCCCAATTCTTGGTGGCATAGATACAACAAGGTGCTGGAAGCTTCCTCAGAGATTTTGGTCCATAGTGACATGATGACATCACACAGTTGCCGCAGATTTGTCGGCTGCACATCCATGATGCCAATCTCCCGTTCCACCACATCCCAAAGATGCTCTATTGGATTGAGATCTGGTGACTGTGGAGGCCATTGGAGTACAGTGACCTCATTGTCATGTTCAAGAAACCAGTCTGAGATGATTCTAGCTTTATGACATGGCGCATTATCCTGCTGAAAGTAGCCATCAGATGTTGGGTCCATTGTGGTCATAAAGGGATGGACATGGTCAGCAACAATACTCAGGTAGGCTGTGGCGTTGTAACCATGCTCAATTGGTACCAAGGGGCCCAAAGAGTGCCAAGAAAATATTCCCCACACCATGACACCACCACCAGCCTGAACCGCTGATACAAGGCAGGATGGATCCATGCTTTCATGTTGTTGGCGCCAAATTCTGACCCTACCATCCGAATGTCGCAGCAGAAATCGAGACTCATCAGACCAGGCAACGTTTTTCCAATCTTCTACTGTCCAATTTCGATGAGCTTGTGCAAATTGTAGCCTCAGTTTCCTGTTCTTAGCTGAGCGGAGTGGCCCCCGGTGTGGTCTTCTGCTGCTGTAGCCCATCTGCCTCAGAGTTGGCCGTACTGTGCGCTCAGAGATGCTCTTCTGCCTACCTTGGCTGTAACGCTTGGCTATTTGAGTCACTGTTGCCTTTCTATCAGCTGGAACCAGTCTGCCCATTCTCCTCTGACCTCTGGCATCAACAAGGCATTTCCGCCCACAGAACGGCCGCTCACTGGATGGTTTTTCTTTTTCGGACCATTCTCTGTAAACCCTAGAGATGGTTGTGCGTGAAAATCCCAGTAGATCAGCAGTTTCTGAAATACTCAGACCAGCCCTTCTGGCACCAACAACCATGCCACGTTCAAAGGCCTCAAATCACCTTTCTTCCCCATACTGATGCTCGGTTTGAACTGCAGGAGATTGTCTTGACCATGTCTACATGCCTAAATGCACTGAGTTGCCGCCATGTGATTGGCTGATTAGAAATTAAGTGGTAACGTGCAGTTGGACAGGTGTACCTAATAAAGTGGCCGGTGAGTGTATATATATATATATATATATATATATGGTATTATATAGTGATGTGGGGTATATATATATATATATATATATATATATATATACATACATATATATATATATATATATATATATATTCCACATCACTATATAATACCATATATCTCTATATCATAAAAATCAAAGTCTGTCTGTCTGTCCTTCTGTCTGTCTGTCCGTCTGTCTGTCCTTCTGTCTGTCTGTCCTTCTGTCTGTCTGTCCTTCTGTCTGTCTGTCCTTCTGTCTGTCTGTCCTTCTGTCTGTCTGTCCTTCTGTCTGTCTGTCTGTCTGTCCTCTATACACTTCCAAACGCTTGAACCGTTTGACCCCAAATTTGGCCCACAGATATATTGGGTGCCCGGGAAGGTTATTGCGAAGGTCCCGTCCCCGCCAGATGTACAGGAGGGGAGGGGGAGGGGAAAGAGAGGCGCCCCATAGAGATGAATGGGAAAATCTCCTCACTGCAAACACAGGTGATATAATTAGCTGCAGCAGACACGGCAGTTGGAGCCTTAGCAACCAATAGGATTACTGCTTTCGTTGTCACAGGGAGCAATGGTTGCTAGGGAAGCTGCCTCACAACATCCACAGTAATAACTGGTAGATCCCCTACTCCATCTATACAGTACATGTATACAGGACCCCCTACTCCATCTATACAGTACATGTATACAGGACCCCCTACTCCATCTATACAGTACATGTATACAGGACCCCCTACTCCATCTATACAGTACATGTATACAGGACCCCCTACTCCATCTATACAGTACATGTATATACAGGACCCCCTACTCCATCTATACAGTACATGTATATACAGGACCCCCTACTCCATCTATACAGTACATGTATATACAGGACCCCCTACTCCATCTATACAGTACATGTATACAGGACCCCCTACTCCATCTATACAGTACATGTATACAGGACCCCCTACTCCATATATACAGGACCCCCTACTCCATATATACAGGACCCCCTACTCCATCTATACAGTACATGTATATACAGGGCCCCCTACTCCATCTATACAGTACATGTATATACAGGACCCCCTACTCCATCTATACAGTACATGTATACAGGACCCCCTACTCCATCTATACTGTACATGTATACAGGACCCCTACTCCATCTATACAGTACATGTATATACAGGACCCCCTACTCCATCTATACAGTACATGTATATACAGGACCCCCTACTCCATCTATACAGTACATGTATATACAGGGCCCCCTACTCCATCTATACAGTACATGTATACAGGACCCCCTACTCCATCTGTACAGTACATGTATATACAGGACCCCCTAATCCATCTATACAGTACATGTATATACAGGACCCCCTAATCCATCTATACAGTACATGTATATACAGGACCCCCTACTCCATCTATACAGTACATGTATACAGGACCCCCTACTCCATCTATACAGTACGTGTATGTACAGGGCCCCCTACTCCATCTATACAGTACATATATATACAGAACCCCCTACTCCATCTATACAGTACATGTATACAGGACCCCCTACTCCATCTATACAGTACATGTATACAGGACCCCCTACTCCATCTATACAGTACATGTATATACAGAACCCCCTACTCCATCTATACAGTACATGTATATACAGGGCCCCCTACTCCATCTATACAGTACATGTATATACAGGACCCCCTACTCCATCTATACAGTACATGTATATACAGAACCCCCTACTCCATCTATACAGTACATGTATATACAGGGCCCCCTACTCCATCTATACAGTACATGTATATACAGGACCCCCTACTCCATCTATACAGTACATGTATATACAGGGCCCCCTACTCCATCTATACAGTACATGTATACAGGACCCCCTACTCCATCTGTACAGTACATGTATATACAGGACCCCCTAATCCATCTATACAGTACATGTATATACAGGACCCCCTAATCCATCTATACAGTACATGTATATACAGGACCCCCTACTCCATCTATACAGTACATGTATACAGGACCCCCTACTCCATCTATACAGTACGTGTATGTACAGGGCCCCCTACTCCATCTATACAGTACATATATATACAGAACCCCCTACTCCATCTATACAGTACATGTATACAGGACCCCCTACTCCATCTATACAGTACATGTATACAGGACCCCCTACTCCATCTATACAGTACATGTATACAGGACCCCCTACTCCATCTATACAGTACATGTATATACAGGACCCCCTACTCCATCTATACAGTACATGTATATACAGGACCCCCTACTCCATCTATACAGTACATGTATATACAGGACCCCCTACTCCATCTATACAGTACATGTATATACAGAACCCCCTACTCCATCTATACAGTACATGTATATACAGGGCCCCCTAATCCCTCTATACAGTACATGTATATACAGGGCCCCCTACTCCATCTATACAGTACATGTATATACAGGACCCCCTACTCCATCTATACAGTACATGTATATACAGGACCCCCTACTCCATCTATACAGTACATGTATACAGGACCCCCTACTCCATCTATACAGTACATGTATATACAGGACCCCCTACTCCATCTATACAGTACATGTATACAGGACCCCCTACTCCATCTATACAGTACATGTATATTAGGGCTGGGCGGTATACCGCAAAAATACCGATACCGTCACTGGCGTCGGTTAACCGACTTCAACTTGGCCAGGACGGTATTTGCGGTATTTTTGTATTTCTGTGTCCTTGCGCCCGTCCTGTCAGTGCCCCCCGCACACACACGAGCGGCCCGGCACTAGCGCTGGTATCAGCGGGAGGTGGAGGAGCAGCAGCAGGGTCCAGGTGAGAATGCTCCCCCCTTCCCCCTCCCCAAGCGACCGCCCGTCCGGTCCGCGCACCTGTCCGCCCTACCCACCCGTCCGGTCCGAGGCTCCGTCCCACCGCACCTGTCCTGCCAAAGCGCCCACCACCCGTCCGGTCCGGGGCTCGGTCCCACCGCACCTGTCCTGCCAAAGCGCCCACCACCCGTCCGGTCCGACGCTCCGTCCCACCGCACCTGTCCTGCCAAAGCGCCCACCACCCGTCCGGTCCGGCGTCCCTGCACACTGAGGTGACTACAGGAAAGCCGCCGCCAAGTGCTGCTGTGACATGGCCGCGCCGGCCGGGTGTTGGGGCGATCGGATCGGACTGGTCCGGGACACACACACACACACACACCCGGCCGGCGAGCGCTGCACATATTGTCCTGTGTGTGCAGGGACGCGGCC
Source organism: Dendropsophus ebraccatus (assembly GCF_027789765.1). Classification (NCBI taxonomy): domain Eukaryota; kingdom Metazoa; phylum Chordata; class Amphibia; order Anura; family Hylidae; genus Dendropsophus; species Dendropsophus ebraccatus. Next base: position 128,927 of record NC_091456.1, on the reverse strand, counting down.
ATGTCACAGCAGCACTTGGCAGCGGCTTTCCTGTAGTACAGTACAGGACTGTAACATAGGAGGAATAATGGGCTGCAGCAGGCAGGATAAGTTATAGGAGACATTGCTGTGTGTGGCATCCTGCCTGCTGCAGCCCATTATTCCTCCTATGTTACAGCCCTGTACTGAGGGGACTACAGGTCCCAGCATACACCTCCCTGTGCTCCCTGTACAGTAATACACCCCTATATAGTCATACACCCCAATCCGTCCCCCCCTATGTAGTCATACACCCCAATCCGTCCCCCCCTATATAGTCATACACCCCAATCCGTCCCCCCCTGTATAGTCATACACCCCTATCTCTATGTGCCCCCCTATATAGTCATACACCCCTATCCCTATCCCCCCCCTGTATAGTCATACACCCCAATCCCTATCCCCCCCCCTGTATAGTCATACAGCTCTATCCATATGCACTCCCATGTATAGACCCGTACCCCCATCCCTATGTACCTCCTGTATAGTCATACACCCCTATCCCTATGCCCCCCCTGTATAGTCATACACCCCTATCCCTATGTGCCCCCCCTGTATAGTCATACACCCTTATCCCTAAGCCCCCCCTGTATAGTCATACATCCCCTATCCCCCCTGTATAGTCATACATCTCTATCCATATGCACTCCCATGTATAGTCATACATCCCCTATCCCCCCCTGTATAGTCATACATCTCTATCCATATGCACTCCCATGTATAGACCCGTACCCCCATCCCTATGTACCTCCTGTATAGTAATACACCCCTAGCCACCCCCCTCTCCCACCCCCGTATAGTCATACACAACAATCCCTATGTGACCCCCTGTGTATACACATCCTGTAGAGGCTGTATACCTGTATATACATGTCCAGGTCCCCTAATAATGACTAATAATAATGATAATAGACTAACCACGGGTTGCTGCTCAGTGAGTTCTTTTTTACTTTTTTTAATCAAAATGTCGTCAGTTTGGCACGGCAAGTGGGTGTGGTTTGCAAAAAGGGGCGTGTCATAATTATCGTTGAATTATCGTTACCGCGGCTACATGTGCGATAAACCGCGATATTGATTTAGGTCAATATCGCCCAGCCCTAATGTATATACAGGGCCCCCTACTCCATCTATACAGTACATGTATATACAGGACCCCCTACTCCATCTATACAGTACATGTATATACAGGACCCCCTACTCCATCTATACAGTACATGTATACAGGACCCCCTACTCCATCTATACAGTACATGTATATACAGGACCCCCTACTCCATCTATACAGTACATGTATATACAGGACCCCCTACTCCATCTATACTGTACATGTATACAGGACCCCCTACTCCATCTATACAGTACATGTATACAGGACCCCCTACTCCCATCTATACAGTACATGTATATACAGGACCCCCTACACCATCTATACAGTACATGTATACAGGACCCCCTACTCCATCTATACAGTACATGTATATACAGGACCCCCTACTCCATCTATACAGTACATGTATATACAGGACCCCCTACTCCATCTATACAGTACATGTATACAGGACCCCCTACTCCATCTATACAGTACATGTATACAGGACCCCCTACTCCCATCTATACAGTACATGTATATACAGGACCCCCTACTCCATCTATACAGTACATGTATATACAGGACCCCCTACTCCATCTATACAGTACATGTATATACAGGACCCCCTACTCCATCTATACAGGACATGTATATACAGGGCCCCCCTACTCCATCTATACAGTACATGTATATACAGGGCACAACAGGTATACTAAACTGACTGGGTAACACTGCTACACCAGACCTGACCAATACCGCCATACTGTGCTGGATAACACTGTCATACCAGACCTGACCAATACCGCCATACTGTGACTGGATAACACTGTCATACCAGACCTGACCAATACCTCCATACTGTGACTGGATAACACCTCCATGCCAGACCTGACCAATACCTCCATACTGTGACTGGATAACACCTCCATACCAGACCTGACCAATACTGCCATACTGTGACTGGATAACACTGCCAGACCAGACCTGACCAATACCGCCATACTGTGACTGGATAACACTGTCATACCAGATCTGACCAATACCTCCATACTGTGACTGGATAACACCTCCATGCCAGACCTGACCAATACCGCCATACTGTGACTGGATAACACCTCCATGCCAGACCTGACCAATACCGCCATACTGTGACTGGATAACACCTCCATACCAGACCTGACCAATACCGCCATACTGTGACTGGGTAACACCGCCACACCAGACCTGACCAATACCGCCATACTGTGACTGGATAACACTGCCACACCAGACCTGACCAATACCGCCATACTGTGACTGGATAACACTGCCACACCAGACCTGACCAATACCGCTATACTGTGCTGGATAACACTGTCATACCAGACCTGACCAATACCACCATACTGTGACTGGATAACACTGCCATACCAGACCTGACCAATACCGCCATACTGTGCTGGATAACACTGTTATACCAGACCTGACCAATACCGCCATACTGTGACTGGATAACACTGCCATACCAGACCTGACCAATACCGGCAAACTGTGACTGGGTAACACCGCCACACCAGTCCTGACCAATACCACCATACTGTGACTGGATAACACCATCATATCAGACCTGACCAATACCACCATACCGTGACTGAATAACACCGCTATACCAGACCTGACCAATACCACCGTACCGTGACTGGATAACACCGCCACACCAGACCTGACCAATACCGCCATACTGTGACTGGATAACACCCCCATACCAGACATGACCAATACCGACACACTGTGACTGAATAACACTGCCATACGGGTAAATACAACCCTGCAGGTATACAGGACACTACAGGTATACAGGACCCCAAAACTATACACTACAAGTGCACGGGACCCCCACAAAACTATATACTACAGTTATACAGGACCCCAAACTTTACACTACAGGTATACAGGACCCCAAAACTATATACTAAAGGTATACAGGACCTCCACCAACTATATACTTCAGGTATACAGGACCTCCACCAACTATATACTACAGGTATACAGGACCCCAAACTATACACTACAGGTATACAGGACCCCAAAACTATACACTACAGGTATACAGGAACTCCACCAACTATATGCTACAGGTATATAGGACCCCAAACTATACACTACAGGTATACAGGACCTCAAAACCATACACTACAGGTATACAGGACCTACACCAACTCTATAATACAGGTATACAGCACCTTCACCAACTCTATACTACAAGTATACAGGACCCCAAATATACTACAGGTATACAGGAACTCCACCAGCTATATACTACAGGTATATAGGACCCCAAACTATACACTACAGGTATACAGGACCTTCACCAACTCTATACTATAGTTATACAGGACCCTGAAACTATTCACTACAGGTATATAGGACCCCCGAACTATATACTACAGGTATACAAGACCTCCACCAATTATACACTACAGGTATCCAGGACCCTCAAACTATAAACTACAGGTATACAAGACCTCCACCAACTATACATTACAGGTATACAGCACCAACTATATACTACAGGTATACAGGACCCCCGAACTATACAGTACAGGTATACAGGACCTTCACCAACTGTACACTGCAGGTATACAGGACCTCCCTCAACTATACACTACAGGTATACAGCCCCTACAACTACATACTGCAGGTATACAGGACCCCCCCAACTATACACTATAGGTATACAGCCCCCCCCCAACTACACACTGCAGGTATACAGGACCCCCTCCCAACTATACACTATAGGTATACAGCCCCCCCCAACTATGCACTACAGATATGTGAGACCCCTAAAAACTATGAAACAATACCTTTAGCTTGGCCTCCTGGGCACCTTAGAACAAATCTAATTAACACACTGACACTTTATACCCGGGCAGCGCCGGGTACATTTTCTAGTATATATATATATATATATATATATATATATATATATATATATATATATATATATATACCACATCACTATATAATACCATATATATATATATATATATATATATATATATATATATATACCACATCACTATATAATACCATATATATATATATACCACATCACTATATAATACCATATATATATATATATATATATATATATACCACATCACTATATAATACCATATATATATATATATATATATATACCACATCACTATATAATAGCATATATATATATATATATATATATATATATATATATACCACGTCACTATATAATGGCATATATATATAATAGCATATATATATATATATATATATATATATATATATATATATACCACATCAGCCTCTCATCTTTGTAAGTGGTGGAACTTGCTCTATTGGTGACTGACTAAATACTATTTTTCCCCACTGTAGGTAGATATATATATATATATATATATATATATATATATATATATGGGAGGTTAGGGCATTAGATTTCCGGTTATACGCTGATCCAGGGATTATTCTGAGTTGGGAAGGATTATTGGAGTCGGGGGGGGGGAGTTTTCTCCCTGTGGTGGGGCAATTGTTATCTGCCTCATGGGGGTTTTGCCTCCTCTGGATCAGCACAGTAGGTTTCCCTAGGTTGAACCTGATGGACTCTTGTCTTATCTCAACCTTGTTTACTATGTTACTGTATATTATTATGTTACTATACATATATATATGTTACTATGTTACTGTATATTATTATGTTACTATAGATATATATATATATGTTACTATGTTTCTTTCAGGATGGCGACGTTACTCAGCAAGTTCAGAATTGACTTCTCTGACATCATGGTCCTCGGTGATATCAACACAAAGCCGAAAAAAGAGAAGTATGTTGCGTCTTTTGTTTGACGTGTAATCGGTGGAGAGTGATGTTTTACTTGCACGTTCCGATCCCTAATCTCTCGGTGCTGCAGCTAGCCGTCTGACCTGTCTCGCATTATGCGGTTATCTCTCCCTGATGCTACATCGTATCCCAGACGCTCTGAGATTGTTTTTTCCTGACATATAGTACTTTGTTAGTGGCAAAATGTGGTCACTGTTTTTTGTGGGGTCTCGTGAAAAACCTAAAAATATCATGGAAAATTCTCATTTATTTTCCTTTTTCCCCATATCTCTTCCTATTCAGTAATGTCTGGGTGGCTGCGCTTCCCGCCCTAGCAGTCTACCATTGTAAGAGCCATAACGTTGGTTACGTTTATATGACAGTCTCATGGCGCGGATTGACAGAATACAGAAATTCCACTGCTGTTTTTTAAATACTACTTTGACCGCGTGCTCGGGTGGTTCCGGAGGTAGCGATAACAAACAGCTACAGGTTTTGTGGGGTTTTTTAAACATTTTATGTAGCTGTTTATTTTGAAGGGGGATACAATGTAACCTTATTATGTACCGGGGGGATCTACTGATCACTATGACCATAGACTGTGTGATATACAAGCCCCCCCAGGGCTTACCACGGTAACAGACCGGAAGCCGGGACCGGCTCACCACTTTGGAACCTGCTTTATATTCTCCAGGTAGTTACAGCAGGAGATCGCCCGCCATACTAACAGCGATGCCGCAGAACCTTATTCTCATCCCGCCCTATCAGTGGTCACTAAGAGGTTAAAGGGGTTTAAAGCGATTCCCACCTCTACTAACATAGTAAAACCTGTAGGGGTAAATATTGTAAGCACAGAAAACAGCTCCCCGCAATGGCAGGAAAATGGGTAAAACTGCCACAAAAATAATGAAATACCAAACAATAAAAAAATAGGAAAGCGAAATTTACATCTGATGGAATCATAAATATGTGTCATTAAAAAGAGGGAGCACAGATGTTCCTCACGCTCAGGAGGGGAGCACAGATGTTACTCAGGAGGGGAGCACAGATGTTCCTCACGCTCAGGAGGGGAGCACAGATGTCACTCAGGCTCAGGAGGGGAGCACAGATGTTACTCAGGCTCAGGAGGGGAGCACAGATGTCACTCAGGCTCAGGAGGGGAGCACAGATGTCACTCAGGCTCAGGAGGGGAGCACAGATGTCACTCAGGCTCAGGAGGGGAGCACAGATGTTACTCAGGAGGGGAGCACAGATGTTACTCAGGCTCAGGAGGGGAGCACAGATGTTACTCAGGCTCAGGAGGGGAGCACAGATGTCACTCAGGCTCAGGAGGGGAGCACAGATGTCACTCAGGCTCAGGAGGGGAGCACAGATGTTACTCAGGCTCAGGAGGGGAGCACAGATGTTACTCAGGAGGGGAGCACAGATGTTACTCAGGCTCAGGAGGGGAGCACAGATGTTACTCAGGAGGGGAGCACAGATGTTACTCAAGAGGGGAGCGCAGATGTTACTCAGGAGGGGAGCGCAGATGTTACTCAGGAGGGGAGCGCAGATGTTACTCAGGAGGGGAGCGCAGATGTTACTCAGGAGGGGAGCGCAGATGTTACTCAGGAGGGGAGCACAGATGTTACTCAGGCTCAGGAGGGGAGCACAGATGTTACTCAGGCTCAGGAGGGGAGCACAGATGTTACTCAGGCTCAGGAGGGGAGCACAGATGTTACTCAGGCTCAGGAGGGGAGCACAGATGTTACTCAGGAGGGGAGCACAGATGTTACTCAGGAGGGGAGCGCAGATGTTACTCAGGAAGGGAGCGCAGATGTTACTCAGGAAGGGAGCGCAGATGTTACTCAGGAAGGGAGCGCAGATGTTACTCAGGAGGGGAGCGCAGATGTTACTCAGGAGGGGAGCGCAGATGTTACTCAGGAAGGGAGCGCAGATGTTACTCAGGAAGGGAGCGCAGATGTTACTCAGGAAGGGAGCGCAGATGTTACTCAGGAAGGGAGCGCAGATGTTACTCAGGAGGGGAGCGCAGATGTTACTCAGGAAGGGAGCGCAGATGTTACTCAGGAGGGGAGCGCAGATGTTACTCAGGAGGGGAGCGCAGATGTTACTCAGGAGGGGAGCGCAGATGTTACTCAGGAGGGGAGCGCAGATGTTACTCAGGAAGGGAGCGCAGATGTTGCTCAGGAGGGGAGCGCAGATGTTACTCAGGAAGGGAGCGCAGATGTTGCTCAGGAAGGAGGGGAGCGCAGATGTTAGGAGGGGAGCGCAGATGTTGCTCAGGAAGGAGGGGAGCGCAGATGTTTGGAGGGGAGCGCAGATGTTACTCAGGAGGTGAGTTTTGGAACGCCCCCTCCCCCCACCTCCATCTTCTCCTCCAGATCAGTCTTTGTTTCCCGGAGCTTTCAGCATCTGGAGAGAAACACTGGGATTCCTGTATCGATTTCTTAAGTAAATTAAGGGTTCAGCATACACTTTTCTACAATTGGAAAAAAGATTCAAACAAAAAAACTATCCCAAAAAAATAATTGAAGGAGCAAAGAAAAGAGCAGAGGGTTTGGATAGAAAGCTACAGGTAATGAAGTTCACAAGTAATCATAGAAGTCTTCTGGAAAATTCTACTTAGAGATCCTTTTTTATCAGAAGTGAGCCAGGGTCCATGTATGATTTTTAGAAGATCTCAAACTTCAGGACAACTGATAGCCCCATCTTATCCCAATTTAAAACCCCAAAAAACTAAAAATGGGAGTTTTTAAAAAAAAATTCAGGGATCTACAAATGTGGAAAAATAGTGTGTAAAACCTGTCCGAATATTGCGAACAAAACAAAAATGCTAAAAAGTAAGGTGTCAGGAGAGGAAATCGCAATTTCACCGTTCTCATGATGTAGCAGTGACTTTGTTATATATGTACTGGGGGGAGGGGGGAACCCTAAAAGTGTCAATCACCCCCCTTTTCCCATGTTATAAATATAAATAAACAAACATGTTTGCTATCACCGCGTGCCTAATCGCCCAAACTAATAATTTATCACATTCCTCATCTCAGACGGTAAACGGCGTAATCGCAAAAAAAATTCTGAAGTGCAAAGTTGCGCATTTTTAGTCGCATTAAATCCAGAAAAATTGTAGTAAAAAGCGATCAAAAAATCACACATACGCAATCAAGGTACCGATAGAAAGAACACATCATGGCACAAAAAAATGACACCTGACACAGCCCCATAGACCAAAGGATAAAAGCGCTATAAGCCGGGAATGGAGCGATTTTAACCCTTTCACAACCTAGGATCATTGATGCCTCAATGCCCAGGTTGTGATTTTACATCTAAAGATCCCATAAGCTGATGTCCCCTAGCTCTGCCGCCTCTCCGATGTCACCTGCCACTGTTACTATCTTATAATAGAGGCAGGGGAGAGAGGGGAGGCGGCAGAGCTCACACTCGCGCCTTCTGTCCTCCCTCCCCCTGCCGGCCTCCGTAGAATTGTCTCTCCGGAGCCCTATAGATACTGCGGTCATGCTGACCACAGTATCTATAGGGTTAACTCTCAGCACCGGAGTGTGGCGGGTCTCCGGCTATCACTGATAGCCAGAACCCGCCGCGGGTGATACAGGCGTAGCTCCTATGCCTGTGTCATCCTCTGCAGTAAATTCACGTTTCTGCAGCGACGGAAATTTACAGTGCAGCGGCGGGAGGGGGTTAAGGAACATATATTTGTTAACAATGGTTTGAATTTTTACAAGCCATCAGATAATATAAACGTTATACATGTTACATATCGTTGTAATCGTAACGACTTGAGGAACATATATAACAAGTCAGTTTTACCCCAGGGAGAACAGCGTAAAAAAAATACCCCCCAAATAAAAGAAAAAAGAAAACACCAGGACAGTTAACAGCAGGGACAGCATGTATGGATGCCTCTAAGGCTGCCTAATCGCACCATTACGCTAAATTCTGGGCAACAGCCGGGTGGTCAACCTCAAGACAATAGTGCTGACCCAGACCAAGATGGCCAAAGCACATGCGACCACGGTCAAAGGCCTGAAGGTCACTTTGAAGGTCAAAGGCCTTGGAGAGTGTTCCCCTGCCAGTGCCTGACAAGCTGACTGCTCCCCTCCTCCCCCCTTAATAACTTGTCTTTTAAAGTTACTAGACTGACCTGGGCTGGGGCATGACACCCCCTGACTACTTTAGCAGTTGAGCTAATTTTCCCTGTATCATGTGACTCACCACTTCTCCTCACCGCTGATTTTATTTTGAATTTGAGTTTGCACTTTGGTGGCCCAGTGGTTAGCACTGTAACCTTGCAGTGCTGGTGTCCTAGGTTCAAATCCCACCAAGGAAAACATCTGCAAGAAGTTTGCATGTTCTCTTCACGTGATCACCTGTTCACACTGCTGCGGTTTCAATAGCGGTGTACCCTGAGGCCCCGTAAGTTTCGAGAAGAATCTAGGGAGGGAATGTCAGTGGTGTGCTTTGAAAATTGAAATTGAACATTAAATAAAAAGACCATAAAGTGGCCTTTACCGGCCTTTTGATGAGGCAGGCGTGGAACCTCCCAAAAATTAGGCCTGACACAGCATGGCACTGAGGACACAGAGAACCATTAAAAGTGAGGTAGCAAGTGAGCCTCCCAACAATTATGCCAGACGCAGCATGGCGGTGAGGACAAAGAGACCCATGTAGAAGCAGTAGCAGGTGTGAGCCTTCCAACAATTATGCCAGACAGTGATGATGCCACCAGCTGCACTGAAGACCCACTCTGACAACACGCTAGCGGTAGGGCAGCCCAGCACCTCCAAGTCAAACTAAAAAAAAAATCAGCGGTGGGGAGAAGTGGTGAGTCACATCCAAGCTCACTGCTAATTGCCCTGTGTAAGAGGGTGGCATATACTATATAGCTGCATTTACCCTCCAAAAACTAGTATGACCACTATATTTTCATAGAAACATAGAAGATTAATGGCAGAAAAAGACCACTGGGTCCATCTAGTCGGCCCTTTTAGTATTTTCTTTCTTATTATCTTAGGATGGATATATGTCTATCCCAGGTGTGTTTAAATTCTGTTATTGTAGATTTACCAACCACCTCTGCTGGAAGTTTGTTCCAGGTATCTACTACTCTTTCAGTAAAATAATATTTTCTCACATTGCTTCTGATCTTTCCCCCAGATAACCCCTCACTGTCTCCTCTTGTTCTTGAGCTCAGTTTTTTACTAAAAACATTTCCCTCCTGAACCTTATTTAGTCCTGTAACATATATAAAGGTTTCCATCATGTCCTCCTTTCCCTTCTTCCTCCTGTAACATATATAAAGGTTTCCATCATGTCCTCCCTTCCCCTTCTTCCTCCTGTAACATATATAAAGGTTTCCATCATGTCCCTCCCTTTTCCTTCTTCCTCCTGTAACATATATAAAGGTTTCCATCATGTCCTCCCTTTCCCTTCTTCCTCCTGTAACATATATAAAGGTTTCCATCATGTCCCCCCTTTCCCTTCTTCCCTCCTGTATATAAAGGTTTCCATCATGCCCCCCCCCTTTCCCTTCTTCCCCCTGTAACATATATAAAGGTTTCCATCATGTCCTCCTTTCCCTTCTTCCTCCTGTAACATATATAAAGGTTTCCATCATATCCTCCTTTTCCCTTCTTCCTCCTGTAACATATATAAAGGTTTCCATCATGTCCTTCCTTACCCTTCTTCCTCCTGTAACATATATAAAGGTTTCCATCATGACCCCTCCCCCCTTTCCCTTCTTCCTCATGTAACATGTATAAAGGTTTCCATCATGTCCTCCCTTTCCCTTCTTCCTCCTGTAACATATATAAAGGTTTTCATCATGTCCTTCCTTTCCCTTCTTCCTCCTGTAACATATATAAAGGTTTCCATCATGTCCTCCCTTTCCCTTCTTCCCTCCTGTAACATATATAAAGGTTTCCATCATGTCCTCCCTTTCCCTTCTTCCCCTTGTAACATATATAAAGGTTTCCATCATGTCCTCCCTTTCCCTTCTTCCTCCTGTAACATATATAAAGGTTTCCATCATGTCCTCCCTTTCCCTTCTTCCCTCCTGTATATAAAGGTTTCCATCATGCCCTCCCTTTCCCTTCTTCCTCCTGTAACATATATAAAGGTTTCCATCATGTCCCCCCTTTCCCTTCTTCCCCCTGTAACATATATAAAGGTTTCCATCATGTCCTCCTTTCCCTTCTTCCTCCTGTAACATATATAAAGGTTTCCATCATATCCTCCTTTTCCCTTCTTCCTCCTGTAACATATATAAAGGTTTCCATCATGTCCTTCCTTACCCTTCTTCCTCCTGTAACATATATAAAGGTTTCCATCATGACCCCTCCCCCCTTTCCCTTCTTCCTCATGTAACATATATAAAGGTTTCCATCATGTCCTCCCTTTCCCTTCTTCCTCCTGTAACATATATAAAGGTTTTCATCATGTCCCCCCTTTCCCTTCTTCCTCCTGTAACATATATAAAGGTTTCCATCATGTCCCCCCTTTCCCTTCTTCCTCCTGTAACATATATAAAGGTTTCCATCATGTCCCCCCTTTCCCTTCTTCCTCCTGTAACCTATATAAAGGTTTCCATCATGTCTCCCCTTTCCCTTCTTCCTCCTGTAACATATATAAAGGTTTCCATCATGCCCCCCTTTCCCTTCTTCCCCCTGTAACATATATAAAGGTTTCCATCATGTCCCTCCTTTCCCTTCTTCCTCCTGTAACATATATAAAGGTTTCCATCATGTCCCCCATTTTCCTTCTTCCTCCTGTAACATATATAAAGGTTTCCATCATGTCCCTCCTTTCCCTTCTTCCTCCTGTAACATATATATAGGTTTCTATCATGTCCTCCTTTCCCTTCTTCCCTCCTGTAACATATATAAAGGTTTCCATCATGTCCTCCTTTCCCTTCTTCCCTCCTGTAACATATATAAAGGTTTCCATCATGTCCTCCCTTTCCCTTCTTCCTCCTGTAACATATATAAAGGTTTCCATCATGTCCTCCCCTTTCCCTTCTTCCTCCTGTAACATATATAAAGGTTTCCATCATGTCCTCCCCTTTCCCTTCTTCCTCCTGTAACATATATAAAGGTTTCCATCATGTCCCCCCTTTCCCTTCTTCCTCCTGTAACATATATAAAGGTTTCCATCATGTCCCCTCTTTCCCTTCTTCCTCCTGTAACATATATAAAGGTTTCCATCATGTCCCCTCTTTCCCTTCTTCCTCCTGTAACATATATAAAGGTTTCCATCATGTCCCCCTTTCCCTTCTTCCTCCTGTAACATATATAAAGGTTTCCATCATGTCCCCCCTTTCCCTTCTTCCTCCTGTAACATATATAAAGGTTTCCATCATGTCCCCTCTTTCCCTTCTTCCTCCTGTAACATATATAAAGGTTTCCATCATGTCCCCCATTTTCCTTCTTCCTCCTGTAACATATATAAAGGTTTCCATCATGTTCCTCCTTTCCCTTCTTCCTCCTGTAACATATATAAAGGTTTCCATCATGTCCTCCCTTTCCCTTCTTCCTCCTGTAACATATATAAAGGTTTCTATCATGTCCTCCTTTCCCTTCTTCCTCCTGTAACATATATAAAGGTTTCCATCATGTCCTCCCTTTCCCTTCTTCCTCCTGTAACATATATAAAGGTTTCCATCATGTCCTCCCCTTTCCCTTCTTCCTCCTGTAACATATATAAAGGTTTCCATCATGTCCCCCCTTTCCCTTCTTCCTCCTGTAACATATATAAAGGTTTCCATCATGTCCCCTCTTTCCCTTCTTCCTCCTGTAACATATATAAAGGTTTCCATCATGTCCCCCCTTTCCCTTCTTCCTCCTGTAACATATATAAAGGTTTCCATCATGTCCCCCCTTTCCCTTCTTCCTCCTGTAACATATATAAAGGTTTCCATCATGTCCCCTCTTTCCCTTCTTCCTCCTGTAACATATATAAAGGTTTCCATCATGTCCTTCCTTACCCTTCTTCCTCCTGTAACATATATAAAGGTTTCCATTATGACCCCTCCCCCCTTTCCCTTCTTCCTCATGTAACATGTATAAAGGTTTCCATCATGTCCTCCCTTTCCCTTCTTCCTCCTGTAACATATATAAAGGTTTTCATCATGTCCTTCCTTTCCCTTCTTCCTCCTGTAACATATATAAAGGTTTCCATCATGTCCTCCCTTTCCCTTCTTCCCTCCTGTAACATATATAAAGGTTTCCATCATGTCCTCCCTTTCCCTTCTTCCCCTTGTAACATATATAAAGGTTTCCATCATGTCCTCCCTTTCCCTTCTTCCTCCTGTAACATATATAAAGGTTTCCATCATGTCCCTCCCTTTTCCTTCTTCCTCCTGTAACATGTATAAAGGTTTCCATCATGTCCTCCCTTTCCCTTCTTCCTCCTGTAACATATATAAAGGTTTCTATCATGTCCTCCTTTCCCTTCTTCCTCCTGTAACATATATAAAGGTTTCCATCATGTCCTCCCTTTCCCTTCTTCCTCCTGTAACATATATAAAGGTTTCCATCATGTCCTCCCCTTTCCCTTCTTCCTCCTGTAACATATATAAAGGTTTCCATCATGTCCCCCCTTTCCCTTCTTCCTCCTGTAACATATATAAAGGTTTCCATCATGTCCCCTCTTTCCCTTCTTCCTCCTGTAACATATATAAAGGTTTCCATCATGTCCCCCCTTTCCCTTCTTCCTCCTGTAACATATATAAAGGTTTCCATCATGTCCCCCCTTTCCCTTCTTCCTCCTGTAACATATATAAAGGTTTCCATCATGTCCCCTCTTTCCCTTCTTCCTCCTGTAACATATATAAAGGTTTCCATCATGTCCTTCCTTACCCTTCTTCCTCCTGTAACATATATAAAGGTTTCCATCATGACCCCTCCCCCCTTTCCCTTCTTCCTCATGTAACATATATAAAGGTTTCCATCATGTCCTCCCTTTCCCTTCTTCCCCTTGTAACATATATAAAGGTTTCCATCATGTCCCTCCCTTTCCCTTCTTCCTCCTGTAACATATATAAAGGTTTCCATCATGTCCCTCCCTTTTCCTTCTTCCTCCTGTAACATATATAAAGGTTTCCATCATGTCACCCCTTTCCCTTCTTCCTCCTGTAACATATATAAAGGTTTCCATCATGTCCCCTCTTTCCCTTCTTCCTCCTGTAACACATATAAAGGTTCCCATCATGTCCCTCCCTTTTCCTTCTTCCTCCTGTAACATATATAAAGGTTTCCATCATGTCCTCCTTTCCCTTCTTCCTCCTGTAACATATATAAAGGTTTCCATCATGTCCTCCCTTTCCCTTCTTCCTCCTGTAACATATATAAAGGTTTCCATCATGTCCCCCCCTTTCCCTTCTTCCTCCTGTAACATATATAAAGGTTTCCATCATGTCCCCTCTTTCCCTTCTTCCTCCTGTAACACATATAAAGGTTCCCATCATGTCCCTCCCTTTTCCTTCTTCCTCCTGTAACATATATAAAGGTTTCCATCATGTCCTCCTTTCCCTTCTTCCTCCTGTAACATATATAAAGGTTTCCATCATGCCCTCCCTTTCCCTTCTTCCTCCTCCTGTAACATATATAAAGGTTTCCATCATGTCCTCCCTTTTCCTTCTTCCTCCTGTAACATATATAAAGGTTTCCATCATGTCCCCCCTTTCCCTTCTTCCTCCTGTAACATATATAAAGGTTTCCATCATGTACCCCTTTCCCTTCTTCCTCCTGTAACATATATAAAGGTTTCCATCATGTCCTCCCTTTCCCTTCTTCCCCCTGTAACATATATAAAGGTTTCCATCATGTCCTCCCTTTCCCTTCTTCCCCCAGACTATACAGATACAAATCCTTCAGTCTTTCCTGATATGGTTTATCCCTCACACCCTCCACCAGTTTTGTTGCCGTCTTTGGACCCGTTCTATTTTATCAATGTCCTTTGTTAGATGACGTCTCCAGAACAGGACACAGTATCCAGATGTGATGTCACCAGAGCTCTATACAGCGGGATCACAATCTCCTCTTCCTACTGGTTATACCTCTAGCTATACACCCCAGCATACCATTATATATATATATATATATATATATATATATATATATATACAGCCCAGCATACCATTATCTATATACCCCAGCATACCATTATATATATATATATATATATATATACAGCCCAGCATACCATTATATATATATATATATATATATATATATATATATATATATATACACACACAGCCCAGCATACGATTTGCTTTCCCCACCGCTTGGTTGCACTGGTGACTCATTTTAAGGCTGTCAGATATCACTGCCCCTAAATCCTTCTCTTCTGAAGTCTTTTCCAACACAGTACTGCCGATGTGATACTCGGATAGAGGATTCCTCCTCCCCAGGTGCATTATTTTACATTTGGAAACGTTGAACTTCAATTTCCACTGTTTGGACACTTATCAAGCAAAGCTAAATCATTTTCCATATTACTGACACCTCCAGGAATATCCACCCTATTGCACACTTTTGTGTCGTCAGCAAACATACAAACTTTACCCACCAACCCTTCTTCTATGTCACTATCCTTACCCACCAACCCTTCTCCTATGTCACTATCCTTACCCACCAACCCTTCTCCTATGTCACTGTCCTTACCCACCAACCCTTCTCCTATGTCACTATCCTTACCTACCAACCCTTCTCCTATGTCACTGTCCTTACCCACCAACCCTTCTCCTATGTCACTATCCTTACCTACCAAACCTCCTTCTATGTCACTATCCTTACCTACCAACCCTTCTCCTATGTCACTATCCTTACCTACCAACCCTTCTCCTATGTCACTATCCTTACCCACCAACCCTTCTCCTATGTCACTATCCTTACCTACCAACCCTTCTCCAATGTCACTATCCTTACCTACCAACCCTTCTCCTATGTCACTATCCTTACCTACCAACCCTTCTCCTATGTCACTATTCTTACCTGCCAACCCTTCTCCTATGTCACTATCCTTACCCACCAACCCTTCTCCTATGTCACTACCTTTACCCACCAACCCTTCTCCTATGTCACTATCCTTACCTACCAACCCTTCTCCTATGTCACTATCCTTACCTACCAACCCTTCTCCTATGTCACTATCCTTACCTACCAACCCTTCTCCTATGTCACTATCCTTACCCACCAACCCTTCTCCTATGTCACTATCCTTACCTACCAACCCTTCTCCTATGTCACTATCCTTACCCACCAACCCTTCTCCTATGTCACTGTCCTTACCCACCAACCCTTCTCCTATGTCACTATCCTTACCTACCAACCCTTCTCCTATGTCACTGTCCTTACCCACCAACCCTTCTCCTATGTCACTATCCTTACCTACCAAACCTTCTTCTATGTCACTATCCTTACCTACCAACCCTTCTCCTATGTCACTATCCTTACCTACCAACCCTTCTCCTATGTCACTATCCTTACCCACCAACCCTTCTCCTATGTCACTATCCTTACCTACCAACCCTTCTCCAATGTCACTATCCTTACTCACCAACCCTTCTCCTATGTCACTATCCTTACCTACCAACCCTTCTCCTATGTCACTATCCTTACCTACCAACCCTTCTCCTATGTCACTATTCTTACCTGCCAACCCTTCTCCTATGTCACTATCCTTACCCACCAACCCTTCTCCTATGTCACTACCTTTACCCACCAACCCTTCTCCTATGTCACTATCCTTACCTACCAACCCTTCTCCTATGTCACTATCCTTACCTACCAACCCTTCTCCTATGTCACTATCCTTACCTACCAACCCTTCTCCTATGTCACTATACTTACCTACCAACCCTTCTCATGTCACTATCCCTACCCACCAACCCTTCTCCTATGTCACTATCCTTACCTACCAACCCTTCTCCTATGTCACTATCCTTACCTACCAACCCTTCTCCTATGTCACTATCCTTACCTACCAACCCTTCTCCTATGTCACTATACTTACCTACCAACCCTTCTCATGTCACTATCCTTACCTACCAACCTTCCTATGTCACTATCCTTACCTACCAAACCTTCTTCTGTCACTATCCTTACCCACCAAACCTTCTCCTATATCACTATCCTTACCTACCAACCCTTCTCCTATACCACTATCCTTACCCACCAACCCTTCTCCTATGTCACTATCCTTACCTACCAAACCTTCTTCTATGTCACTTACAAACATATTTAAAAAGAATAGGACCCAGAACAGACCCTTGTGGCACACCACCTGTAACCAGTCTCTGCTCGGAATATTCACCATTACCAACAACCCTCTGATATCTCTCCTTCAGCCAACCACAAATCCACTGAACTATCCAGGGATTAAGTCCAATCTTCTCCAACTTCTCTATCAGCTCTTTATGGGGGACTGTATCTGCGGCTTTGCTGAAGTCCAGATAGGCGATATCCCCGGCACCTTTATCCAGCACTTTTGTGACATAATCAAAGAAATCAATGAGATTATTCTGACATGATCGGCCCTCAGTAAAGCCATGCTGATTTGGATCCATCAAATTGTTGATTCTTAAATATTTTTTCATTTCTTACTGCAGTCACATCCAAGCTCACTGCTAATTGCCCTTAGTAAGAGGGTGGCATATACTATATACCTACAGTTACCCACAGATTGTATACATTGGTATGGTCAGCAAGGTACTCCCTCACCATCTTCCTGATGGCTTCCCCCCTACTCTGTCTAGACTGGGGACGGTTGACATAGTCTTGCTGGGGTGCCATGAAACTGTCAAAGGCCTTGGAGAGTGTTCCCCTTCCCCTTGACAAGCTGCCGGTCCACCCCTCTTCTGGCGCTAGTGGTGTCAGATGGGAAGTAAATTATCAACTTCCGCACCAGGGCCTGTTGATATTGATTCACTCTTATACTGCGTTCCTCGGCAGGAATGAGAGTGGAAAAGTTCTGTTTGCACCGAGGGTCCAGGAGGGTGAACACTAGAGATGAGCGAACCTGGAGCATGCTGGAGTCCATCTGAACCCAGGCATTCGGCATTTGATTAGCGGTGGCTGCTGAAGTTGGATAAAGCCCTAAGGCTATGTGGAAAACATGGATATAGTCATTGGCTATATCCATGTTTTCAAGACAACCTTAGAGCTTTATCCAAGTTCAGCAGCCCCAGCTAATCAAATGCCGAATGCTCGGGTTCAGATGGACTCCAGCATGCTCGAGGTTCGCTCATCTCTAGTGATCACCCAGTAATCGGTGTTGTCAAAAAAATTTTTAACCCGAAGGTCACAGGAAAGACAGCCTAACATAAAGTCAGCCATGTGCGTCAGGGTCCTAACACGCAAGAATTCCCTCTCCTCAATCGGCTGCCTCAATTTCCTCCTCCTCCTCCTCCTCCAACAATTCCTCCTCCTCAGGCCATACACGCTCAACAGCTAAGGATTGAGCATGGCTACCCTCTTCAGTCGCGGCAGCAGTCTGCTCCTCTTCCTCCTCTACTTCGTGCTGAGAAACATACCTAAGGGCAGTCTGGCTATCTAGCGGCGGATGTTTCAGTCTCAGACTTCAGGCTGAGCTGGGAGGTTTGAAGCAGCGGGACGGTGAGGCTGATGATGGCGGCATCGCCGCTGACCATCTGTGTTGACTCCTCAAAGGGGCCCAGTACCTGACAGATAGCAGACATCTACGTCCACTCCTCATTGTAGATTTGAGGAAGCTGACTGACCTGACTACCGCTTCTTACTGAGGTTGACATCTAGCATTCCACAATGGCTGCGTTGCTGGTAAACCCTGGCTACCATCTGGAAGGTGGAATTCCACCGCATGGGCACATGAACCACCCCAAAATTTAGCCTGACACAGCATGACAGTGAGAACACAGGGAACCATTAAAACAGAGGTAGCATATGCACCACCCAAAACTTAGCCTGATACCACGGACATACAATAGATGACCAGACAGCCCTGCAAAATAGTCAAATTTGAATTCGTCTATATGTCGAATTGAAGTTGATTTGATTTGAAAATAAAAAATAGGCCATAAAGTGGCCTTTAACGAAGAGCTGAATTCTGCCTTTGAAACAGCTAAAAAATGAAAGGACGGCAGAGGACACCCGCAAGTTTACATCCACAGGTAATATGGTTCGAAATGGACAACACAACGAGGATGCTAAATTAGGATCCACCATTTTCACTGTCTGTTCCTTTGAACGGTGGTGAGTATCTTGGAGATACAATAGATGACCTGACAGCCCGCAAAATAGCACTTGAATTGCAGTCGATTTGATTTGAAAATTGAAGTTGAAGATAAAAAAAAAAAAAAAGACCATAAAGTGGCCTTTACCGGCCTTTAGATGAGGCAGGTGTGAAACCTCCCAAAAATTAGGCCTGACACAGTAGAGTACCGAGGGACAGCCACCGCCATGAGGCTCCTAAAAGCCTCTGTCTCTACCAGCCGATAGGGCAGCATCTCCAGGCTCAGCAGTTTGCCTATGTGCACATTTAGGGCTTGTGCATGCGGGTGAGTGGCCGTGTATTTGCGCTTCCGTGCAAAGGTCTGCTGCAGGGACAGGTGAATGCTGCGCTTGGACACCTTGCTGGAGGGTGTGGAGCATAGTGGAGGTGAAGGGGTGCGTGTAGGGTGGGAGGCGCTCGTGCCTGGGACCTGGGTGGGGGGACTGACAGAGCCAGCACCTGACACAGGGGAAGGAGCAGGGGTGCGACTTGCAGTCACTGAACGGCCTTGGTTCCACTGAGTGGGGTGTTTAGCACTCATATGCCTGCGCATGCTGGTAGTGGTTAGGCTGGTAGTGGTGGCTCCCCTGCTGATCCTGGCGTGGCACACGTTGCACACTACAGTCCGTCGGTCATCCGCTCTTTCTTTTAAAAACCTCCAGGACTTGCGAACATCTAGCCCTGGCCACGGGAGTTTGACTCCTAGAAACAGTTGCTGATCTACTTGCTCTGCCCCTGCTTCTCCCTCTGCCCACCCCTCTTCCTCTTCCAACCGGTCCTGCGGGTGATCTTGCCCCCCCTCAGAAGCACGGTCTTCACTAGGCTTATCCACCCAGCTCGGGTCAGTCACCTCGTCCTCATCCACCAGCTCCTCACTCTTCACTTTGCGTTACATCCATGACAACAACCTCACTGTCTGACAACCGGGTCTCATCGTCATCATCAGAAACCTCTTCCAACCCCGCTTGCAAGTCCCCACTCTCATCAGCCACTGACTGCCTGAGCTGCATAGTTTGGGCATCAGGACAGATCGACTGCTCCGGTTGCTCGGACTCAGGGAAGGGTCCAGAAAAGAGTTCCTGGGAGCCTGGTGGTGGTGGTGGATGGAGGGGCCAGGCTGTGGGGAAGGAGGCGGAGCTAATGGAGCAAGGGTTCCTCTCCCTTGGGTAGCGTGGGAGGACTGCGTGGAAGAGTGGTGGATCAGATACTGGACATATTATCCGCTATCCACGTCATCACCTGTTCACACTGCTGCGGTTTCAGTATCGGTCTACCATGAGACCCCGTAAGTTGTGAGAAGAAGCTAGGGAGTGGACGTCTGTGGTGTGCCACTGCTACCTCCTCAACAGGTGCTGCTGTGTCACCCTGCCCTGAACCACGGCCTCTGCGAACTGCATCGTTTCTAACCCCACGCCCTCGTCCTTGACCCTTACCCCTGGGGTTCACCATTTTATGGACACTGCACAGTCAAGACTGAGAGAGCTGCACTACAGATCACAGCAAGCCAAGAAAATATATTACTCAGACTACTTTTGGAGGTAGTCGTATAGAGTCTGTGTGTGTAAGTGGTGTTTTGTGGTGTATAGCAGCACTTACACAGGGCAATAAACAGTGAGCTTGGGTATGGCAGCGCTAAGATAGAAGAACATATACTGCTCACACTAGTATTTGGAGGTTGTCGCATAGAATCTGTGTGTAAGTGGTGGTATATGGTCTATCCCACCTGTTACACAGGACAATTAACAGTGAGGTTCTATGTAGGTGTACTACAAATCACAGCAATATAATGTACAACAGCAGCAGCACCAGCCACAAAATAACATATTAGTACTGAGCACATCTTAGGGGTGTGTATACAACACCTAATGCCCCCTTTCTGCCAGCAGCCGGTCACCACAGTGTGCTGGTTAAATCGTGGTAGATGCACTGCAAGTCCCAGCCAGCAGTCTAGAGTAATACAAAAAAATAAAGATTTGAAGCCCTTACAAAGGCTGTTTGGTTATTTTTCTAGTATTCCCTGCCTACTGGAACGCTATTTCCCTCCCTAACACTCTCCCTGACCAGCAGCAGCTCTCTCCCTGATCTCTTCCAGCATGCATGTGAGACGAGCCTTGGCGGCCGAGATTTTTATATGGCAGGGTCATCTGATCCGGCCAACCAATCACTGCTATCGACATGTATGGGTCCCACGTCATCGCAGGATGTACCAA